>NC_090239.1:33445655-33710655 GCF_024489055.1 Chanodichthys erythropterus
GCATATACATTTTTTATGCGTATTTTTTAGAATTTATGCACATCTTGGCGGTTCCATCCAGCAACACAACACTGGGTATTTTTGAGGCTGGTGCGTCTCTCGTATCACACCATAGACACACTCTCTCTCGTTTCATTCAAACGCAGCTGGTGCCATCTTGTGCCTCAGTTATCGACTGTACTTACTGTAAAATGAAACCAGGGGACTTCAGTATTAACAGTAGGTCTACAGGAACATTGTCTTGTTGCTAGAATGATTGTTTAATTCACCATAATGGATGAGATAATAAACAGGTAAGATTTTAAAATGCTTTCTTCCCAAATCAATATTTCATGTCCTTGTCATTACTTATATGGTGAAAAGTGGTGTAATAAGTAGGACAACTGTACATTATTCATTAAATATTGTTTGTCTAGTCTCAAATAAGTTGCTTGTTATGAACAATTTTTCTTTGCAGAAGCTTTGTGTTTAATGAACTAATAAAAATGTTTAACTCGAACTCGAATTTTTTGTGTCCAATTATTTACTAATGTGGAAAGCAGGCATGTAATAAGCAGGGAATAATACATCCAGATGGCTGTTATCATAAAATGTCTCTTCTCATCGGGGTCCTGATCACTCCGTTGGGGTTTAATGTGCAATAACAACCGGCTGGCTGTTCATTATCCCTTATTTACTAACCTCTCTGAAACGCTTGATTCTGAATGGTCAGCTGTGACATTCTGTGCTCAGTTATTCACCAATAAAGAGAGCAACACTACACTGGGTATTTGAGGCAGGGAATAGTACATCCAGATGGTTGTTATTGCAAAATGTCTCTTCTCATCGGGGTCCTGAATGATCACTCCACTGGGGTTTATTTTGCAATAACAACCGGCTGGGTGTACATTATACTTTACTATCCAACACTCTCTCATGGCAATTTGTAACTATTTTATGGTTTGACAATTTGTACAGTCTCATCCGTACATTTTTGTACAATTTGCTTACGCCCTACTCATAGTTAAGTTTAGGTGTGGACCTTTCTAAAAATCATACATTACAAATCACATCATACAAATTCATACAAAATCACCACCTTGTAAAATAATGAGTTTTTTTTAATGGGATCAGGTTATTTACTTAAACTAAAAGAAATTGTGGTATCTGTAAGGAGACTCCAGACTGCCAGAACAATTTTTAATTTGACTGTGTCTTAAAAACATGACACTCGTGCTGAGAGCAGAGACTCAATGCAGTGGCCAAAGACCTCCATCTCACCTTAAACCCCAGAGTTTTCAGGTAGTCCTAAATTCACCAAAACCAGTATCTTGTTTTCCAGTAAAAAAATATCTGAACATGCTTAAAATAAATTAATTATAGCAAAGAAGCAAATATCTGCATTTACCGACAATCCAGGTACTTGTTCTGGTGGTAGATGGTCAGACTTGTGACTTCTCCATGTAAGTCTCCATACCGTGGTTTCACCGTGATATTAGTGCACAATAAAAATCCGCACAATACATCCCTGTGAAATAACACAGAAAGAAATAACAGTGAAAGACAGAAAAAGAAGAAAGAGAACGATCCTTCCAGCAAAGAGAGAAACAATGTCACTGAAAAGGTTATGAAACATTGTTCTGGTTGTTACTCACTGTTTATTGCACTGAATCCAGCTGCGCGAGCTGCTGTCCTGACCGCAGTTGCCACGCTCTGTACCCTCGATGTTCAGCTTCTCATAACACATGCGATCTGCTGCGTCTAAAGGCACACATGATCAAAAAACTGAACACAGTGCATGTGCGATTTCAATATTACAATTAAACAAAATGATGATTCCTTATAGTGACACCGTATGCATTCACTAATAATAAGTTCTGCATGTGGTTGAAAAAGTGTTTTTTTTGTGGTTTGGAAGAAAAAGCATTTTTCTTTAAGGGTTTTATCTTCAGGGGTTTTTTTGTTTGGTTTTTTTTTTTCAAATTATTTAATTGTAAATTAAATGGTAAATTTGTAGTAAAAAATACACAGTAAATTTACAGTTGAAAAATGCCCACTGTGGTTGCCAGAAATTCACTTTAAAAATATTATGGGATGGCATAGTGCATATTTGACAAATAACCATGCCAAATTAACTTCCAAAATCTGCTTTTTTACTTTAACGGAAGTGTTTATGAAGTACTGGGAATAACATGTTACTTATTAAATTGACATGGAAATTAATAGAAAAAGTAACATGTGACACTTTCCCTGACAAATGTAATTGAAAAATTCTCCTTTCCCATTCTGGGTGAAATCAGCAATAAAGGTCACTTACATTGGTAGCATGATGGGTATTGGAGTTCTAGAGAACATGTGTCATGCTTATCAGTGACAGGAAGTTTTTCTAACTAACATCTGGGGACAATAAATAATAATAAATCTAGGTTAATGATTTGGTTGCATATATTATGGGTTATTAGCAGATATTTTTAAATCATTAAAGTATAATTATACTTGCATCCAAGGTCAAAAAACAATTTATTTTTCTCATAATATACATTGAAGCATAACCTCTTTTCTCAATGCGTCTAAAACAACTCAATCAAGGATCCAGAAAATCTAAACCGATCTTTTCCGTGAGTCTACCGCGCTCTGATTGGTCAGATGGCCCAGACTGTTGTGACTGGTCTACCACTTACAGCGTGTTTCGGAAACAAAACGTCTATTACCAAATCTGAATTTCAGCTCCAGAGGCTTCCTGTAACATTTAGTTTGGTTTTCAGTTTCATGTACATTTAATTTGTATTTCCTTGTTTCCCCTATGTTTTGTTACTGTTTCCTTTTCCCTAGTCGCTAGTTTGTTGTCATTGTTACCTATTGTTTTTACCTGTGTCTTGTTTAGTTCCTCAAGTCTTGTGTATTTAAGCCCTCAGTTTGTTTCAGTTCATTGTCCTATATTGTCTATGTATACTGCTTAGATGTTGTACGTTTCTGCCTCTCTTTGCTCTTGTAATATAAGTCAACCTCTCCATCTTTCCCACCATAACACTTCCTCAGCACTTGTATACATAGTGATAGGAACAGTAATGATGGCGTCAGTTTTACCATATCAACTAGAGCCCAAGCATGGAAATTGGATTTGCTTTCGCAGCACAGAAAACAGCTACAGTATTTGAGGGCAGGTCAAAGTAGACATTGTTCATGGGCAGCCCTTAGCCGTGGCCAAAAGCAAGGGTGTTAGTGTTTGCTAGGGCCAAAAGAGTTTCCACTGACACTTTGGGGGTTTCCTCAGGGCTTCCTCTGGGCCAACGGCCAGGGGTTTTTGTCAAATGCCTGTCAAATGCCTTGGGCCAAAGTGGGCCAACTGGGGCTTGAGGAGAGGTCATGAACAAGGATGGAGCTTACTTGAGTCAGAAGGTGTCAACACTGATTATTTCCCATATTATTATATCAGTCTACCAGCTAACATTTAAGACAATTTTTAGCTAAAAACTCACTTTCAGACACCAGCAAATGTTTGAAATAATTTTTGATTGCAATCCAAGGGGCATACTGATCACTGTATGAGGCAGAAATATATTTATATGGAAAGGCTAATTATGTTAACAATTGCAATAATAATTACATATATGATAATGGAAAATACCAGAGACCACTTAAAGAACATAGACAAATCATATATCATTATAACCATGTATTTATCCATCTCTTCTGTGCCTTTGTTGATACCAGACTAATACATCTGCAATATTTCGCAATACTGTTTTTACTATATTTTTTATTAAATAAATGCAGCCTTGGTGAGCATAAGAGACTTCTTTCAAAAACATTAAAAACTTTTCTGTGCGTGTGCTCCCTCTGTTGCTCTGCTGTTTGTTTGTGGTGCTCAGTGACTGTCTGTCTACGACTCTGCATAGCCTTACGGAATGCGCTGAAGACGTGTGATGTCTGTGCAAGCAGGGTGCATGGAAGTATGGAAATACATATGTTGACAGGCAGGTAGGATATTGAATGCAATGATTGGACGAACATTTTTAGGTCTTGTTACGGAATGCGCTGATGATGTGTGATATCTGCGTAAGCAGGGTGCGTGGAGGTATGGAAATACATATGTTGACAGGCAGGTAAAAGACATCGAATGGACAAGCATTTTTTGGTCCTGAGACTTCCACAGAAGGTATATGTACAGTGCTCAGCATAAATAAGTACACCCCCTTTGAAAAGTAACATTTTAAACAATATCTCAATGAACACAAATACAATTTCCAAAAATGTTGACAAGTTTTATATAACATCTGTTTAACTTATAACATGAAAGTAAGGTTAATTATATAACTTAGAGAACAAAATTTTCATTTTTACTCAGATAAGAGTGACGCAAAAATGAGTACACCCCACTGAAAGTCTCTGGAGCAAAGCTAAAATTTAGACTAATGTCTAATTTAACAAGAATTCAACCACAGATGAGTCTAATTATTCATTACACAGGTGTCCAGCAGACAGCTGACTATAAAAGGGTGTTAAAACCCCCTCGCATTTCCACATGGGAGAGAAATGTCACAAGACCTAAAAAAGAAAATAATTTCTTTACACCAGAAAGGTGAAGGCTACAAGAAGATCAGCAAAACTTTACTTATCAGTCGAATACTGTAGCAAAAGTGGTACAAAAATTTAAAAAAGATGGACCTGCAACCATCTCACAGAGACGTCCATGGAAGTTAACACCTCTCCTAAAGCCCAGGCACAAAAAAGCCCTAGAGTTTCCCAGGGCCTATGCTGACAATATTGATTCTGTCTTTAAGTAAAGACATTTCTGTCATGCTCTAGCTAGTTTTCAGTCAGCTAGCACCATGCTGGTAAATGTTGGGGTTGTGTGATGTTCTACGTGTTAAAGGTGGGTTTTAGGGTAGCACTGCGGGGCTACTGGCACAACAGTGGAAAAACAGCTTGATTTGGCCATGCGGCTCGAGCCCTGGCCCCTGGCTCACACTGGCCCAACATTGGAAAAGCGGTTTTTGAAGACCACACACAAGCATTATGTAAATTTGTTCCAAACCTATGTAAGTTTGCACTGGAAGTCTGACTAGCATTACTGATGACTTGTTTCAGGCAGTTCAACATCGGTTCTTTCTTCTGGAAGACAGTAACTAGATTTGTCCATCTTTGAAACTTTGCAGACCTTTTACATTCACAAGCTGTATTACTACATGAAAAGGTAATATCCAAAAAAAGCATAATAGGGGCACTTTAAAAATAATTTGTAAAATGATTCATTGCACTAATTTAAAATTAACTGGGCAATCACAGACATCATTCAATGTCACACAAACCAATATCTGATTATCAAGTAACCAGGAGACAATCATCTGACAAATTCAGACAATTTTGTTGATAACCTGTCTGATTCGGTTTATGCATGTAGGCACAGTCCAGTTGCTGCTTCTCTATCATTACATTTTCTACAACAACCACAGCCCAAATCTTCAAATAAAATGAGTGCTGCAGTGATCGTACAAGGAGTCATCATTAACTGGATTGTTGTGCAGAAAGTCGCCAAAAAAGTGTCTTAATTAAAAAGTTATGGGAAGGAACTACTGTAAGAAGTGCACAAATTGATGAAACAGTTTTGTAATTATTATTTTTTTAATTCCTGAGGAAGCATTACTTGAAGCATGTAAAATTCAAGACTGGAGATTTAATTTCAAACGCTATTCTAAAAACAAACAAACAAACAAAAAATCAAAACAGTACAGATTTATACTAACAAAAAAAATCAACCATAATGTCTACATCTGTACTTAATATTCATTACTTGTTTTGGGGTTTTTAAACATATACTGTACAATATTACTCACTGTGGCCCCAGAGCGCCAGACACTGGGCATCCCTTGTCTTACAGCGGCCCCCATAGCAGCGGCCCTGAGAGAGCCAGAAGAGAGTACATCAGCTGATAGTATACACACAAACACACACACACACACACACACACACACACACACACACACACACACACACACACACACACACAGACAGTAGCCTAATAACAGTAGCCTCATGGGTGCAGAAAGGCTGAGATCACACTTCAGGTCAGAAACTACTTTGTTTTTGGAGAAAATTGCTTGTGGGATAAATGAATAATGACTAATGCATAGTGTAAACACCACATTTCTACAATTAACTACATCGGGAACTGAACACTTATGCATTTACACACCTCTAAATGTAACTAAGGCCAAGATTACTGCCAAATCAGCCAGCACATGATAGTTTTAAAAGATAAGTCTGCCAGTGTTCTGCACTAAATCATGCAAACAAAATACAGCAGCAACGTAGGGCTGCAACGTTTTATTTTGCAAACGATTAATCGCGATTAAAGTCTGTGTTTACGTAATATATATGTATGTTCTGTGTATAATAATTACGTATATATAAATACACACTCATTCATGTATATATTTAAGAAAAATGTTATATTTATATATAAAATATTTGTTTATATGAAATATAAAATATATATAAATATATATATTTATAATACATGCATATATTTCTAAACTTTATACCTGTATGTGTGTGTGTTTATATATACATAATTATTATACACAGAACATACACATATATTTTACGTAAACACAGACTTTTATTTTGCAAACGATTAATCATTGCAGCCCTACAACAATGCTTACTACTGTACTATTGTAGTAAGAAACCTGTTCTTATTAGATAGAAAAACAGAATATTTTACCAGTCCAGCATTGCACATGTAACCATCCAGTTTGTGGACATTATGTGGACACTGTTTGAGAAATTAATGAGAAGCATATGTAAACTTCTTACATTATTAGGATTATTATGATGATGATGATTTTATATAAATGTATCATTACTTTACTCGAATCGCCAGTGCATGTTTCCGGTACATCACAGTCATTCACTGCATCCCTGCAGACCACTCCTCTCTGCTCATACTGCAACACACAGTCATTCAGTGAGTTTAATACACAACAAAACTATACAAAATTAATATAAATTAATACAGCAACAAAAAAAAGTTTTTGACTGGTGACTTAGGATTTGTCCCTTTGAAAATGAAAAGTCATCTAAACAATATTTTTTGTGTAAGAAACACAAAAATGTGAAAAAAAATATTATTCACATAAGCCTCCCCTCTCCAGAGAGTGCACAGCTCAAGAACCAGTGTGACTGGATAATGGAGTCACCTAACAGAATAGAGTCTGATATGTGAATGAATCATTCAGGCTGTTTTGTTAACCAGATCAACTGATACAGGAGTAGATCTACTGGGGTGACAAAAAAAAGAGATTGATATCCCAATGTATAAAATATAAATGTAAGCATTTTCTTGGACTGATTTACAGCAGTGGCACTCCAATGAATTGAATCAAAAACATGCAATGCAGCCAGTGTAGCCCGATCTCAAACAAATCACTCTGGTTCTTTTAAAGAAAACATGTAAATATACATGTCAGTATATTATTTATACACATTAAAAATATGTAACGCAATTAACACAGCATTTGTTTTTTCCCTTTCTGGCATACTTCAGCTAGTGTTACAGTATATGACCACTCTATCTAGATTCCACTCACCAGCTCCACAAAGTGAAAGAGAGCAGCCAAAAGAGGACAGTCCACTATGATCAGCCTCACTCACCTCCACATGCTTCTCTTTGGGAGACCACAGGGCGCTCCAGTGTTTCAAGCTTTGTCTGGCTACCTATTTTTGATCCTTTCTGTAATGTGCTAATCTCAAAGATTAAGACACGCAGGTGAAAATTAGTGTAAATACTTGTGATACTGGTGTATCGAGAGGATCAATCCTCACATATAGGATTGATACCAAATATTTTAACTAGTGATTCATATTGTGATTAATGTGGAAAATAAACTTGGTGGGAGGAAAATGAACTGACAGCTGTCATTCAAACAGAGAGAGCTGATACTGACAGAGACAGAAACATTACTACATTACCATTTACACCAGTGGCAGATCTAGTAAGTTATTTATAGGGTGGCATAGGAGTGTCATGAGGACTATGAGGAGTGGCAACCCCAAAACAAATGCTCGTGCATAGTTTTTGTACATATATGGCCTAACATACACTGTCACGGGTGGTTGCTCAGAATTAAGCACTGGAACAAACTAAATAAACAGTCTTTAATACAAAAATACTCAGGAACACTCAGGGAAACAGATATAACAAGACATTAACATTGACATAGACAAGACAAAGACTACAGGAACACAAGGTGTATAAATACACAGGGACAAACAAGTTAATTAACTGAACAACAGGTGATTGGAATGTAACAATCAGGCAAACACAGGCAAACATGACAGAACCAACAACACAATATACACATTACATACACATTTGTGTTCATGAATATGCAAAATAGTTTCATTATACCACAAAGAAATTATCTATACTGTTTAAAAAGAATTAAGAATAAATAACAAAAATGTCAATATCCAGGGCAACAAATCAGATTCTAAATGTCTAAACTCAAAATGAGTTTGTATCATTACACTGTTAAAAGTTTTAGGTGTGAAATTACATTATTTTCCAGGGTAATAACTGCAGTAATTTCACACTAAGACATCAAACTGTGCTCTCACAAATTTCATGTTAAAGGTTTTATAATTGTACTGTAAAAAAGCATGGTTTTACTGTGAGTTTACAATAATAGAAAACACAAAAATTACTGTAAACAATATTATACTGTATTTCTACAGTGCATATGTACTATGAAGGTACCCAACATGCAATGCAGCATGAATAGATTATGCTTATTAAAAGAAAAATTGTGTTGCAAGATGATGTCACATCTTTCAAAGATGTATTCCAGCAGTTTCTTCACTATTGTAAGAGATCCATCTACAAATGGTTATGAATTTGAAATAAGATATTGGTAAATCTTCATGCTGAAATAATGTTCAAATAAAATCTTCATGTTCATGTTAAGAATAGTTTGACTAACTTAAAATCAGCCGAACAGTTTATTTTATATTCAAGCTTGTCATAGTTTTAACAAATGTTTTCATTTGACACACTTCAGGACTTGGCGAGATCAGAAATTTGAATAAGAATACAGTGCCCTCCACAATTATTGGCACCCTTAGTAAATATGAGCAAAGGCAGCTGTGAAAATAAATCTGCATTGTTTATCCTTTTGATATTTCATTCAAAAAAATGCACAAAATTTTTAAACTATCATTGAAGTAAAACAATTGAAAATGGGGGGGGGGGGGGGGTACCAAATTATGCCAATTATTGGCACCAAATTATTGCAACATCCTTTTCCAAAGATAACAGCTCTAAGTCTTCTTCTAAAATGCCTGATGAGTTTGGAGAACACATGACAAGATATCAGAGACCATTCCTTCATACAGAATCTCTCCAGATCCTTCAGATTCCCAGCTCCATGTTGGTGGTGCTTCTCTTCAGTTCACTTCACTCATTTTCTTTAGGGATCAGGTCAGGGGACTGGGATGGCCATGGCAAAAGCTTCATTTTGTGCTATATTTTGTGTTGGTTTTGATGTTTGTTTTGGATCATTGTCTCGATGGAAGATCCAATCACGGCCCATTATTGGATATCTAGCAGAAGCGGTCAGGTTTTGATTTTTTTATCTGTTAGTATTTGATAGAATCCATGATGCCATGTAACTAAACAAGATGTCCAGGACCTCCAGCAGAAAAATAGGCCCACAACATTAAAGATCCAGCAGTATATTTAACCGTGGGCATGGGTACTTTTTATCCATGTGTGCACCAAACCCATCTGGTGGGTTTGCTGCCAAAAAGCTCTTTTTTTAGTTTCATCTGACCATAGAACCAGGTCCTTTTTGAAGTCCCAGTCTTGTCTGACAACTGAATATGCTGGAGATTGTTTCTGGATGAGAGCAGAGGATTTTACTTGAAACCCTCCCGAACAACTTGTGGGGATGTAGGTGCTTTTTTTAGGCTTTCTGAGACTCAAGACTCAACTAATCTCTGCAATTCTCCAGCTGTGATCCTTGGAGAGTCTTTGTCCACTCAACCTTTCCTCCTCACCGCGCATTAGGATGATTTAGACACACGTCCTCTTCCAGGCAGATTTGTAACATTTTTAGTTGATTGGAAGTTCTTAATTATTGTCCTGATGGTGGAAATGGGGATTTTCAATGCGTTAGCTTTTTTCTTATAGCGATTTTCTATTTTGTGAAGCTCAACAATCTTCTGCTGCACATCAGAACTATATTCTTTGGTTTTTCTCATTGTGATGAATCATTAAGGGAATTTGGCCTTTGTGTTTACACATATTTGTAATCCTGTGGAACAGGAAGTCATGGCTAGACGATTTCATGCTCCTAGTCACCCTGGTGTGCTTAAAAAAAAAAAAGGGAAAATGAATGGGAATATACTAGAATTTCTATAATTATATAAGAATTTCTAGGGGTGCCAATAATTGTGGCCAACATGTATTGGAGAAAAACATTTTTCATAATGTGAGTTTCCCCCCACTTTTACTTTGATGAAAGGTTAGAATTTTGTGATTTTTTTTAATGAAAGAGCAAAAGGAATAAACAATGCAGATTTATTTTCAGAGCCGCCTTTGCTCATATTTACTAAGGGTGCCAATATTTGTGGAGGGCACTGTATACAAGGTCCAAGATCCCAAATAAACACTAATCACCATTATGGGGACTTCAAAACAATTACAGTGTTAAACAATATAATTTCTTACAGTGGCATGGTTAAAGACAGCTTTATAATGTGAATTCACAGTAAAAGAGCAGATCAGTGAATTACTGTTATGCAAGCACCATTTTGTTGTTGATTAACAGTAATTCATAAGAAAATGATGCAGCATGCATTACTTTTACAGTAAATTTCTGACTACGGTAATTTATTGTAAAATAATACAATTAAATTCTTGAAATTCCTGGCATTTTTTTAAAAATTATTATTATTATTTTTTTTTTTTACAGTGTATTACATACAGAATACAAATTATTTTCTTAATATTACATAGGTTAAGGCTACTTGGATGATATAAATCAAGTTTAAGAGCAACAAAAACTTTTGAGCTTGCTAACATTAGAAAGAAATAGCCTATCAAAATATCAAAGCACTGTGCCTGGATTAGTCAGCAAACAATGTTTGAGTTTTTGGTTATTAATTAGAGGGGAAATGGATGTTATGGAAGTTCAGTCAGAGCACCCTAGCAACCATACAGTATACTGTAGCAAGACCCCAGCAACTGCATAGCAAAAGGATTGCAAGTTTGCAACCACCCAGGATATCCAAACAACCACCTAGCAACACGTAAGCAAACACACAGAACATCTATTCTGACCTTACTTCAAACTATTTTATATTTTTAAACAAGACTTTAAATTAAAACAAGTCAGCATAAATGTGTTTTTCAAACTTTTCAATCTAGTTAATTAAGATTAGATTCTTACCGAACTCTGCTATTAGTTTCGTGGTCCTATTGATTCATTTTTTTTTATTTAAAGGCCTATATCCATGATGAAAGTGTAGCAGGCGGAGAATCGCAAAATCTGCTTGCCAAACAATATGGAATCCCAGACATAACCTATCCAGATGGGATTAGATTTCTCAGGGGACCTCTAAAAACACATCTCTTCAACCTGGCATACACAACACATTATTTACTTCTATAATTCAAATCATGTAAATTGTTAGGCTGCATACATTAGGTCAGCAGAATCCAGGAACACTTTCCATAACACCTGATGTACTCAGTACATCATAAGAAGAATGCCGTCTACGCTAAACTTAGTCTCTCTCGGTTTATCCTGAGGTTTACCGTAGTCTGCCAGATTCAGGCCGTATCCAGATGAGATGAAGGACCTGCGCCTAGACACGACGACAACGCAGCCCTGAAGTGTCAACTAACCCTGCAAAGGCCTGCTTCCCTTTCCTTTCACTATGTATAGATAAAACGTTATCAAAATGATTCCATTTCGCATGGAATACACATTAAAACGCGCATACCTATAGACTATACACATAAATGAATTGCAAGAATGTAGCTGACTACACTGTCTGCACTGCATGCATGTACAACCCGCTAGGACAATTTATAGAAATGTTTTTTTTGGCCATTATTTTGTGTTATGCTTGAATTGAAGCAATACAAGAAGCACTGCTTACATTTTTATTTTATACAGGGATAATTCTGGATTGACAGTGCTTTTTCTTAGGGTGGCAACCCCGGTAGATCCACTTTGATTATAGACAACTTTTATGATGCTTAATGACCAAGGACCAAGACCTAAAACAGAACAAAAACCACCATTATGATGGTCATTTAGTCCTTTTTGGAGTTTGATACACTTCCTTATACAACCTCTGAAGGGTCTTGGAGCCTATCCTAGGCTGAAGGCAGGGGAAAGAACTGACATCCTTCGGTCATGTCATAAGGGTGAATAGATGATGACAGAAAACATTTTAAGGGGTGAACATTTCTAACACCACTTACCTTGCAACGACTACAACAGAGTCCATTGCTACACATTGCATCATGAGTCAAAGTGCATTTTTTACAGCATGCACCCCCAGCACGAGAGCAATCCTACAAGAGTGCACAACCAATAAAAACAAACCGTTAGCTTATCAAAGCATTGCAATGGTCATCTTCCTGTTCTCTTATACTAGCACACTTCAAAGCATGTTGCAGATTTAACTAATGAATACTTAGAGAATGATTTCTGTTTTGATGGATTTTTAAAGGAAATTTGTGTCACCCACCACTTGAGAGCCACAGTCACATTCTTCTCCCTGTTCCACAAAACCATTGCCACATTCAGGAGGATCCAACAACTGCAGTGACAGAAAATATCATGTCACTGCCAGATACTTATAATAAATATGCAGTGTTAAGCAAGCTACACAAAAAATGTTTCAGCCTATCTATCAATTAACATAAAATATATCCTTTAAAGGAAGGAGCCAATTGCATATAAGCTACATGGTAAACGTAGGTAAATACAAGCTACTTCATATAATTATTGATGTCTGTTGTTGGGGGTGAGGTGCTTTTTTTCAGAGAATGCAATGTGCCATAAGTGGCACAAATTTTTGCATAATTTGTACTGGCCATTACAAGGTACTCTGTAAGAGCAGGAGTGTCCAAGATACTGTGAAACCCCTTTGGACATTTTTACAGACTCTGGTGCCTTCAAAATACAGAATAATTTGTCTACTGCTGTGATCTCTGCATATCCCAAAAGGGACCAACTCAGCGCTCACATGCCCCACATCAACAGTTCAGAGTGGGTCACCATTGAAGCATATACTGTAGGGCTGGACATCCTGGCCCCCTTCCCAGTAACACTCAGAGTATTTGAAGAGTTGCACAGTGTCCAGAGGAGGAAATTTAAAGTACAGGTGTTCATGAGAGGTCTATCAAGAGCTTGAAGCCAGGGAATCCTACACCATTCCCCTGCACTCCCAAAGTGATGGACTGGTAGAGCATTTCAACTGTACCCTAACCATCTAGCTTGGCATCTTGGTTGAACAACAGCATGACTGGGCCCACTACCTCGTCTGGGTCCTGTGGGCAATTAATTTTGTTTGACAGTGCAGGAATCCAGAAAATACACCCCAACATCCCTCATGTTTGGACAAGAGATCACTACAGCTAGATGTTCCACTGGAAGCAAAGCAGAGGTACTTTGTCCAACTCTGAAAGCAGCAGAGTGGTCCATGGCTTTTGCCGGCCAATTTCCAGTGCGGGAGCAGTTTTTTGAATGGATCTCAGGCATGGCTTACCATGTCCAACTAACATGTTAAATGCAGCCAGAAAGTTACTACCAGAAGCCCAGAAGCATTGTTAGCCTAAGTAAATTTTGGATGGTTCTGGGAAAAGCAGCCCCAGATAGAGGCCCATCCAAGACTGTGGACTCACCTTGTGACATCAAGTATTTGTATGGGAGTGTGCTAAGCTCTAAAGCCTAATGTATACTTCCCTTGTCAGTTTTCTGCTCTGGCTCGCAGAGAGTGATTTAATTGCGTTATCAACACAGTTTGCTCATGTCTGTGCACACATCCGCATACAGCCAGATGTGTGTGTCCACACAGACTTGTGAGCAGACAAAAGAGCATGTGCAAGTGATTTGAGTGCTTAAAAAGGCCCACTAGAATCTGTCTCTACACTCTCTCACGGTCAAAGGAGTATACTTAGAAAGGCTTGTGCACTCAACTATGTATGAGATGGAGCGGAATGCAGAAAATGAAGTACACCTGAGCCTTAAGAGGGGGCAGTTTGATGTCTGTGGTGCTATGGGGAGGTGGGGCTTTTTTGTGGATGTTCCAGACAAACCTTGTTAGGTTTATTGAAGAGGCAGCTCCCTCCTCCTTGCTGGAGGAACTGAATGTACTCCTCTATACTGCACCGTGAAAACTTTCTGGGTAGATAGTATCTGTCAGGATCACATAATACAATTAATACTGTTCATTTACCCTTACATGGAAACAGTGTGTAAAACTATTTGAGAAGGAACAGCAAAATGTAATCTGTATTTGACAGACACTTTTATCCAAAGCAACTTGAGGCCAATTCACACTGCATTAACATGAGGCACAGTCGTTTTGTCGGATCAGTGAGTCACTCCTGTCAGTATCTGTTGGCGTTGATTGGCTCTAAATTTCACCGATTAAACATGCTGAATTTGCATTTGTCAGGTCTTGAAAAAGTGACATACTGTAAACTTGTGACTGCCACCATTGGTTGGTGTCTGTCAATGCAGTGTGAATTGGCCTTCACAGTGCAATCAAGGTACATTATGAGTTATCCTGGGAATCAAATCTATTCTTAAATCTATTTTAGTGCCATGCTCTACCAGTTGTGCTACAGAAACAAACTATTTACTTGAAATGACTTGAAAAATACTCTCCATCGTAAAGAAATTTTAAAAAGAATATTCCAGAGTAAGTTAGCTAGCAATCTTTAAAGTAACTAGACAATTGATGTCTATCACCAACTTGAGTACTGAGGTTACAGTAAAGAAAAAACTTGATAAAGCCTTGTTTGCAAAATAATTTGAAGTTTTATAGGTTTATAGGCCTTAGGGACAGAAATAATGATACAAATGTAATTTAGTGGTGGGCGAACACTTCCAGGATGCTTTACCTGCTGAATTTCTTTGAATTGAAATTCAGTAAATTCCTCTTCAAGTTATGGTCAATTCAAAAAGGAGCCAATTCTTAAATTCTGAATTTTGCTTGACAAGAATTCCTATCATACACAATAGGACCTCATGCTTGCAATCCATTTGCCAAACATTTGTGACTGAGCTTGTGCACTTGCATAGTGAAAGTTTCTGGCATGAATGTTGCAATAAAAATGTACTTACACAAAGGCCCAAAAACTTGACTCACCCAGTATCCTCCATGATGCACCCTAACCACGGATCTGGACATCTACAGTCTCCTATCATACATACAGACACACACACATTCATTAAAACAACAGTCCCCCTTTTTTGTTGTATTTTGTCAGGTGTGGAAGTATGGTTACCTGCAGTAGCACGGTCTTTGTTCCACATCATTCCAAGGTTCTGTCCTAAACTCTGACACAAGGTGATAGCCATAGGTCCCACATTTCCGTACTGACAAACACACAAATGGTATGTTAGCACTCATTTAGCACTTGCTTTAATGCAAAGCAACAGTATGCTTATTATAGACAATCCCCCTGGTGAGACCAGAGGTTATATGTGAAATGTGTAATTTATGCCTCTATTAGCACCAAGCAAAACTGCAAAACAAATGGATATACAGTGCCCTCCAAACATTTGGAAACACCCTAGGCAAAGTGTGGTTTGGACAAAATCAGCATGAGTCCTCATCATTTTGTGATGACTTTGATTTGATAAGGGAAAACACAATCTATGAAAATATTGTGTTAAAATAAAAAGAAAATAATAATTCAGAGCACATATTAAAGTTATTTATAATAGTGTTCTAAATAAATAGTGTTCTAAATGGTCTGTAATGTACTGACCTTAATCAATTAGTAAATCTATAAAGCGATGCTGACCCAATAATCTTAAAAAAACAAAAAACAAACAACAAACAAACAACAAACAAACAAACCCCCCCCCCCCACATATTTACTTTGTCAGGCTGCTCAAATAATGAAACAGTGTATACATTTCTCTGGGTAATCAACTAACTAATGGATTACTTATATTTGTCTCTGTAAATTAAGATGGGACTGGAGCAAATCAATGCATTAACATAAAAAATGCAAACATTAATTCACCTAAAATTCAAAAGGAAACTGCATTCTCAATCCATTTAACGTCCATAACGATATACATATATATATATAAGACACAGAATACACAACATTACAAAGAGTATAAGGTGGGACTTTTTTAAAATTTTATCTTTTAGCATAAATTTATTTAATGGATAGTGAAAAGCCATTCAATCCCAGAATGGAGCCATATTTAAAAGCAAGCTTGCAGTCAGTTATTTGATTAAGAACTTTTTTCTTTGGAAAAAAGTGCACTGATAAATCAGGCATAGTAACACCAATAATGTGTAATAAGAAAGTAGGGTTCTCTATCTGTCACTCATTTCGACGTTGTGTCAATGAAGTGACACTAGGGGTAACACTTGGGAGCCCCAAACACCTCTGATATTTCAGAAAAGGCCAATGAGAATTGACGAGTGGAATTTGCATGCCACTCCCCTGGACGTAGGGGTATAAAACGACATGGCATGCATCCACTCATTCAGATTTGTATTTCGGAGCCTAGAACATTCCTATGTGTTGGATTCCTATGGCGCACTTCAACAGTTCTCTCTCCCATGCGCACAGATATGTGCAAGAGAGTTCCCATGGGAGCTTCAACAAGCAAGAGAAAATTTCCAAAAGAAAATATTCTCAAACAGAGTGTTTCTCTATGAAAGAGAGATTTCCTCTAAAAGAGCAAACATGGATGAAGAATGTCTTTTTACACATGCTTTTTTGCCCATGTATTTCTGGATGCGGTCAACACCTGTCTCCATCAGACAGCCACGATCGCTTCTGCAGTGTGCGTGGAGGCTGCCCTTGGAGCCCTGCTCAGGGAAGTGGTTATTTGCATTCTCAAATTACCTCAATGACTGGCTAATACTAGCACTCTCTCGGGATCTACTGCATGTATACAGAGGCCTGGTGCTAAGACACCTCAGCCAGGTAGATGTTTCGGGTCAACTGGGAAGCAAGCAAGCTCTCCCTGCAGAACTCTCATTTTCTCTGTGTGGAGTTGCTCCATTTGGATTGATGCATGGGAGACCACATAAGCGCTGGCTTCAGACTAGAGTCCTGAGATGGGCATGGGACAGCAGAACACATGTTTTTTAACACCAATCTCTAACCGCTCATTCAGCCTTTAGACATAACTTGTATTTCTATGGGCAGGGGTCCGTTAGAACAAATGTCTAGATCAAAACAGATGCGTACAATATGAAGCACTATACGCAATGGGGATACAATGTCAGGATCCTGGACAGGACCTCAACAGCACTGGTATTAACAGCCTTGATTTGCTGGCTGTATTGCTGACCTTGCGGAGGTTTTGGCCACTGATCCAGGGTAAGCATATGTCAGTCTGTATGGACAACCCAGTGACGATGGCATATAAATTGCCAAGGTGGTTTACACATGTCACAACTCCTCCTTTGGTGTTAGCAGCATCTGAAGTCACTGTGGGGCCACTCATTACCTAGTTGAATTCAATCAGCGGATGCACTGTCGCACTTCAAGCAGAGTGGAGACTCCATCCCCGGGTAGTCCAGCTGATTTGGAGTCAATTCAGCGAAGCTCAGGTAGATTTGTTTGTTTGCCAGGAATCCTCACGTTGTCTGGTGTAGTATTCCCTGACCGAAACACTGACACACTGGCACACAGCTGGCCGAGGGGCCTATGCAAATAGATCTTTGGAACCTCCATGTCTGTCTCCGGGACAGGACATGGTAGACGTAAGTGGACTATCACTGGTGGTGATAGACACTTTCACTCAAGCCAGAGCTCCCTCTACAAGGCACCTGTATGCTTTTAAGTGGTGTCTGTTTGCGGAGGGAAGACCCAAAGAGATGCGCAGTCGGATCAGTGCTTCCTTTCTGCAGAACAGGTTAGGGAGGTGGCTGTCCCCTCCACCTTAAAAGGGTATGTGGCAGCCATAGTGGCATTTCACATTGCAGTGGACGGTAAGTCCTTAGGGAAGCACGACCTGATTATCAGTCTAAGTGCTGCCTAAGTGTCCTGTAGCAAAATTGGCTTCACACTGATGTGGAGCATAGGACCTGGACCTGAGCCTGGTCATAACATGGGTTGGCACCTTTTGTGAAAGACCAGGTTGCCGCACCTTGTTCCCTCCTAGGACCTCTCTGCAGCTTTGCTGGATCTCTTCCCCCTTTTCCACCAAGGCAGTTTGAGTACTGGTTCGGAGCCAGAGCCTACTTTCAAATCAGTTCTTTGTCTTTCGACACACAAAGCACCAGCTCCGAACCAGTGGTTCGTAAGTAGCACCAAAACATTGCTGGGCTAGAAGTAAGAACCGCTTGCGTCAGGGGCTGGGGGCGTGGTTACCGTGACCAACAAGAAACTTGTGACCGCCATTTTTGAAATAGCAGCTAATCGAGCTAATAGCAGCTCGATCGTAATCTCCGTCTATACAAATTACGGCGAGCCGTTTTTGGATGCCGATGTAGGTTCGCAAAGCCATGAGCATCAACAGTAGTGAAACATCCGCGATTGTTGATAGAAGGCTTGTTCGAGATGCATCGGAGCAGCGGAGACCGATTTGGCGGGTGCCGCGGGTCCGCGGGAGTGTTTGTAGAGCATACGACTCCTTGTACTTTTGGATCATTCTCGCGGAGCTTTGATGTCATGTGCTGATCGCTTTGCGAGAAGCCGATGCATCTCAAACGAGCCTGGTGTGTTTATGTTTGGCGCTTCAGCGATAGCTTTGCTGTGAAATATGAGACGTATACAGTGACGCAAGACCTGGCTCTGTGGTGGCTCTTTAGCCTGTGGAAAGGCAAACTGGTTCTTAGAAGGCTCGTGAGTAGAACCAACTCCGAACTGGCATTTGTTATGGGGGACGGCAGAAGGGGAGAGCTGTCTCCAAACAGAGGCTGCCCAACTAGAGTGTGGATGCCATTTCTTCGGCATTCAAAGCCCAAAGTGCGCTGTGCCCCCTACGAGCACATTCGACTAGAAATTTTGCATCCTCCTCGGCACTAGCAAATGGCACCTCTCTAACAGACATCTGAAGAGCACCAATACTCTTACAAGATTTTACAAATTTGCGGGTGAAGCCTGTTTTGTCCCATGTGATACAGGTATGAACAAGTAAAACTATGGGTGACTGGGCGAGTGTATCGCTTGCACACAACGCCTTTCCCCTCCCATTCCCTGATGGACGGAACAAGAGATTTTGTCCCTCCTGCCCCAACATTCATGTACCTGCTAAAACGGTTAGGGTTAGTAGAATAAGCTGACATGTACTTGAAAAGTTACTTATAATCAGTAGAATCCCCCAATCTGTCTGTTGGGGGACCATCAAAATAAAATGTTAGCAGTTATTAAAGGTAGGGTAGGCAATTTCAGAGAGGCTAGCAATAGCAAGCTAGCTTTGAGAAGATAAGATCCCACCCTTCCTTCAGAGCGTTCTCCAAAGCCATGCTTCCTCCAAAACACATAAATGCACACAGCCAGAGCAGAGTCAGCAAAGCATCACGAGACGGCATTAAATTACCTTGTCTCAAATCACGTCACAAAAATCATGAACGCAAACAACTTAAAGAGCTCTGACTTGTACCACCTAACTGCTGCTGATTCATTGTGCAGTTGATAATGTTTAAATAACTCAGAGTCTGAGGATGTGAACAACTCTGAGTAGAATGTCACAATATAATTACGATATGGCAAGAATGCATTATAAGCTTGCCGTTTTGGTTCAGAAGGAATTGTAAAAAAAGGCGGCTGCTGTTTGTTTGTGGTGCTTGTTGACTGTCTGTCTACAACTCTGCATAGCTTCATGGAATGCGCTGATGACGTTTGATGTCTATGCAAGCAGAGGGCGTGGAGGTATGGAAATACATAGGTTGACAGGCAGATTGCATTTGGACCGAATGCAATGATTGGACAAACACTTTTTCCAGAGACTTCCACAGAAGATATATAGTCATTTTTTAATATTTAGACCACTTCTATTATTGATTGCTATCAGGATGTGAAGAGAGTTTCAACCAGTATAACAAAAAGTTTTATGAAAAACATTGTCTATACTACCTTTAAGCTACTAATTAGACCTTTAAGTCTACAAATACTCTAATGACTGGTAGCTGACACAGAGTTGCAAGGTTACTTATAGTTAGCAGAATGTCTAAAGTGGACTACCGATATAGTGTTACCAAAAAGTAGCTCTGAGTTTTAGCCATTGAGCTCTCACCTCATTGACTCCTCCTCCTCGTGTTGGCGAGCAGATACCCTCGATGTAGGCAGTGCCACTCCGACTGCTCTGAAATGTGCGTCCCCTACGGGTCAAAAAACACACTTTTCCAAAGAGGGTTTAGAACTTCTTAGAGTTGTTTATCAAAAAGTCATGCAATATTAAATTGCAACGCAACTGCGTTACATCAGGCCCCATGAAATGGTTTGAAAAACCACATTTTCTTTTCTCTGTTGACACATTTCCGATTGAAACAAAAGTTTTTATCGGGAAGGATATTCTCATTCTCATGAATATTTTATTAGACAAATTGTAGATGGCACTAAACAGGAGACAATGACATATTTTTGGTCCATTTCTCAGGAAGAGAAAGGTTTTAAATACTTTTTGGAGTACACTAGCATATAGACTAACAAACACAAACAAAGTTGATTTCATGGGGTCTTTAATTATACTGAACTGATTTTTACATTCGCATGTTTCAAATGCAATGACCAAGCGTGTAAAGAGTGTTTCATATATATGAAGAAGGAAGCATAACATACGAGAGCAGGTGAGCTGCGTCACTCTTCTCTTTGATATTCTCCTTCCTGTATTTCATAAAGTCACGGAGAGTCACCAAAGGGTCGTCGCCAACAGAAACCATGTTCTGAGTTGACCATGTCTCCATGGCGACAAGCACTATTCTAGTGTTCAGCTGCTCCTTGTAAATCTGGAATTTAACAGGATGTTTTAAGTATAAAACTGATACATTACTTACACATGGAAAACATCATGAGAAAAATCATGAATGTGTCTGTCAAACTTCAGGACATACAGCATCAGCCATGTTCACTACAGCTTTGGCAAAGTTTCTCGTCTGAGGGGCCGATCTTCGCATCTGTACAAACTACAGAGACATTACATAAACATAACATCACATTATACAACACATGCAAAAAGAAATACAGAAAAGAATAACTTAAATAAATTAACTATTTTCAGATCTTACCAGTTCGTAATCATTGACCACTAGTAACTCTACATACTTTGTTTCACTCTGAACTGTACGCGGACCCCTCCGAACCTGTGGGGGGACACAGGGAGTCACAGTTTAACCAAACCGATGTCTTTAAAGGATTAAAGCAACATCACAGAATGTAAAAAATTACTTCAATGATACAGCCATTGTGAAGTACACTACATATTGTGATGGAAATTTTTTGATGGAGAATTAAATGTGTGTGCGTGTGTGTTTGTGTTAAAGAAATATGGATACTCTTATGATTCTTTTATTAAACTAAATCAATCAATTTGATTAATTCCTATTGTAATCTTCTTAAATGTTGCTATCCGAACATTTGAAATGTAGGGTCATTTTTTTCTTTTGACCATAGATGGCACAAAAGCGTATGCTAACACATTTATTGAAAGCCCATGATCTTCTTAATTTTGTCATTTCATCTAAATATCAAAACTATTGTCTCTGGAAAATAGTGATCTGTGACATTATAGCCCCTTTCACACAGAGATTCTGGAAAATACACTGATAATGTGTGCAGGGATTTGTCCTGGGATCGTTTGATTTTAGTTCATTCATATTGCCAGTGATTTTCTGGAATCTGTGCATGCATTCACACATCCCGTAAAGACACGTGACCTGTAATGTCTCCACAGATTCTTAAGTTTGCTTATGATCTGGAATTTCTCTCTCGAGAAATCCCTTTTTTCTGATTCTATCATAAACTAGCACATTGCATACTGTTCCACAAAGCTGGTGAACGAGCTCAGCTTCAGCGTCATCACTATGACATTCCCCTTACAACATTGGTCCTGCTTTTTGTTCACACAGGGCGCATTTCGGGACTGATCCCGGCAATGTTACTGATCATGGGATCGATCGCACAGAAGTCACTCTAGCAATTTTATGGCAATTTTCTGGGATCAATGCTCTGTGTGAAAGTTGTTAATGAGGGATTTGTGGACAGGTTAATGCTTTTAGATTTGTGGAATAAAAAAATACTGTTGTTTTCTTTTTTAAATAAAGTAACGTAAGTTACTTTTTCACATTTATTGACTGACAGCTCTCCTGTGCCCATGTTGAGATAAATAAAGTACAGAGGTGTTGTGTGAGCTGTGGAAACATATTATTTATTGTTTTTCTAGACTAAATGTGAAAATGCATTCACTCATCTCACTTGCTCACTTCAGTCTTCCTCAAAATGAACAGTGAAATGCAATCTCAATTTTACGCAAACCAAAGGTCTGTTTGAGCTGCACGCTCTACTGTACAGGCGTGAATTTATTTCCTTCAGCCTGAGGCTTATTCATTTCACTTTTGGTGTCAAAGGGCCTTAATATTTGCCAAAAAATATAACTTTTTCTCGTTTTTATTAAAAAAACAAACAAGCAAGCCCAGCCCAGGTGAGAAAAAGTCAGTGCCCAAGGAAGTCGACCGGAAGTTGAAGTCGGCCGGGTGCCGCCATCTTGTAGCAGAACTTCACTTGCGTTAGCATCCCCATTGACTCCCATTCATTTTGGCGTCACTTTGACAGTGAATAACTTTACATCTGAGGCATTTAAAGACTCCATTTGTCCATTATTTATTTCCAAAGATACACGACAATGTATAAAGGGCTCCATTACCTTCTATGTTACATTATGGCCCCGTAGAAACAGTTTTTGTAAAAACAAGCTAACGATTGCGTCATAACCACTCGACTCTCTGTCGCACAGTAGAGAAATTACCGTACAGACAGGAGGAGAAGCTCGCAGGCAATCGGGGAGATTATTTTAATATGGCGTACTGGCGTTACATTTTAAAATACTATACAAACTAATTAATCAGAATACTTACTCCTGCTCACTCACGCCAAAGAACTCCCCGCTCAAGCTCGCCGTCTCTGCAAGATTAACGATGGCAGTTTGCACGCACAGCTACTAGAAGATTTACATCTGTCAGACAGGTTGCGGACGTCATCAAGCTTAGTGTGAGTCTGCGCGTCAGAAACGGAAGTGCTAAAAATCGCTAAAAATGGGCTTCACTTGACTCAATTGAGTTCCAATGGGGTCGCTGTGTCCATTTCTTTTACTGTCTATGGAAAAAGTAACGCAAAAGTAACGTAACATTACTTTTCATAAAAAGTAATCAAGTAACTCAATTAGTTACTTTTTTAGGGTTTAACGCAATATTGTAATGCATTACTTTTTAAAGTTACTTTCCCCAACACTGACTAAGAATAGCACTAAAGATTATAGCGCATATATGAGCTTATGGGTAGCTTATATGAGAGTGGTTTTTAAGGTCATGTACTCTGGTACTCCAAACATGGACCAGCACTGTTTATGCACACACATTCCATCACGTCTTCTTCAAATACACAAACAACACAACTAATAAAGTATGTCTGATCATGAACGATGACTTGGATTATTCAGAAAAACAGAAGACAATGATGTAAACCAAAAATTCAAAGAAGAATGGACAGAAAAGTAAACAGGGAGTTTCCTTTTAATATATATCTGAATTTATAGAAAAAGAAAACATATAGATGACATTTTAGAAAGCTTATATTTTGTACATCCGTGTAACATTCTGAAGTGAAATGGGTTTGTGGAAACGAGTTTCCTTTTGTGAACTTAGAAGGAACAAAGCATACAGTATAAGACTTTTAGAGGACTTTTACTCACAGCAACTCTGACAGTCTTGAAACTGTGTGTGACACTGAGTTGGTGTACTATCATTCTGAATTGAAATTGATCTGATAATTTCCTTAATTTCTGCTAGACTTAAAAGTTGATATGACTTTAGAGTTTCATTTACAGCACCATCTTTGATATTAGTCACTTTGCTTACGGTCACAGATTTAAAAAATCTACACACCCCTGTTAAAACAGCTTGTTTTTGTAATGTTAAAAATTAAGCAGATAAGTAGTTTGAGAACTTTTGCACATGTAAAAATTACAACCTATGCAATGCAATGCATTAGTGTGCACACCCTTTTATAATTGGGTATGTGGCTGTTCAGAATGAACTAATCATCAAGCTCATGTAAAATAGTACACGCCTGTCTTCAGGGCGGCATTAACAATAAGCATCAATGGGATCTGATTGTTGAAAGGTATTGCTCAGGTGGGGGCTACAAACACTTTAAGCCAGTAGATATACCAAGGAACAGTCATCAACAAGTGGATAAAGTATGGCACAACAGTGGCATCATCAAGAACAGGGTCTCCCTCCAAAAATGATCAGCAGACAAAAAGAAAACTGGTCAGGGAGTCTGTCAACAGGCCTACAGAAAGTGTTTGTGTCTGAACACGCCATACAGGCATAAACAATAAAGCTCTGCAACGAAAATAGCATAGCAGTATTACAGGGGACAGACGAATTTGTTGAATAAAGTCATTATTTTTGTTTTGTCTTCATAATATTAACGTTGAACCACTGTAGCAAAGTGCCCCTAACTGTTGTTTTTGTCTCCACTCACATTTTAATATTCATTCATCTGTATATTGAGTTCTGTAGTTCTGTTTTATTGATTTTTGTGTGACTCCCTCTCCTCTTCCCACCTTATACTCTCCCACCTTTCCACAGCCTTAGCACTCATCTTTTTAGCCTTTTTTAAATCTAAGACATAAATGATCTGTGCTAAAACAGGCCGAGTGATTCCATGACCCTTTAACAGGCTAGTCTCAGCTTCAGACATCACACCCACTGATCGCCCACAGTCTGTTCACAGAGTGTCTGATACATGTTATACACAGAACTGAACAATTCTAAGCCGATCGGCTGTATTTACCCAGTTTCTCTCTTTCTCTGTTTCATTGCCAGATTGTGCCCTGTGCCTCTTACTCGCCGGCTCCGTTTGTCCCTACTCGAGACAAGTTCGAGTTGTGTTTTGTCTTGTCTGGTGCTCTGCCCAATCCCAATTATTTGTGGCTGCTCTCACTCTCCAGCTCTGTCCGGCTTTCAGACTGCTCTTGTTAAGACATGCTGCCTGTCTCTCAACATGATACCCAAGTAGCTCTTTGGATTGGATTGTCTAATGGATAGATTAAGTCTAAATGATAAGTCACAGACAAGTGTGTGACAGGTACGATTCAGTTTACGACAATTCTTATTTCTATGGTATCCGCACAGTGATTGACTGTCGCACAACTCTGAAATTCAGTGATGTCAAGGTTGTAATGTGATTGGTTATCAAGGCACACCTGATCCAAGTTAGTCATTACGCTTTTTCCAATGGTAGAACCACAGACCCTCAGGTTTGAAAACTCCTGACTGTTCTCCTGGCTCTCGCCCCTCACCTGTTCTTAGACTCCTGTTCCTCTCCACTGTATCCAGCTTTGATTCTATCCCAACGACTGGGGATCGGCCCTTTTGCTTTGATAACTTTTAATAAACTTATGTTTTTCTCCATTTGCTCTTGGATCTGCAGATCATTCTTAACATTCTCTGGGAATTGAGCCCATTACTTTGACATTGCTAGCACTCTACTGGTTTAATAAAATGTTATTTTACACACATACAGATTCCATTTACAAACAACCAGAATCACGACTGTGAACATGGAAAATCTCGCAAAATCTCTTGCGAGAGTAAACAAACATGGCGAATGACAGGCAAGAAAAAAATGTGTTTGGACTGCTTTTTAAAGAAAATTTGTGGGGGAAAAAAGAAAAAGATTTGGATGAAGTCGCATTATGTTTCTGTATTTTGCCTGCTCACTTTCTTATTGGGTATCATTTCATTCCATGTGGCAATCTACAGAGTGCATGCACATTTATTCTAGGGGTTTTCCCCACACAACAGGATTTCTGAATGTAAATATTCAGTGTTCGGTGCAGCCCCGATGTTCTTCCGAGCAGATTCAATCACTCTTAACACACCTCAAACCACACGAAAATATGATACGATAATATGAAGAACCATCAAGATAATCAGGACTTTACCTAGGATTGTTGGAAGGGGAGAATTGGGCCCAAAATCAGCCTGATTATCTTAATTCATTATCATTATCACGTAATGTGTGGGTGCCATCATTAGCTAATTTTTCAGGTTATGATTATGGCGAAACAAAGCATCTGTATTCCAATTCTGCTGGTAAAACCATTGCTTTCAATGAGAAAAACTTTCTGTTAACATACTAACATGATACATGAGTGTTGTGTCATATCGACTCATTTTATGGTACAAGAGCTGTGTAAAAGTTCTTCAGAAATGTTTGTCATATAGTAAAGACTAGACAAATAACTTAAAGAATTATGCCAGTGGCTCATTTATGTTAATGAAAAGCACAAAAAGACTGTTGTATGCCTCAATTTTTTAAAATGCTATGTTTCTGTGCCAGAAAATCCAGGGCCACTTTTTAGTCCTATGAATTGACAGCTTGCACGTTAATCTTCAGCATGTTTACTATTAAACATTCATTTTGGAGCGAGATACATTTGGAGTTTACAAAATAATGGCTCTGAGAAGTCACAGAGAATTTTGTGACAGGCAGGAAAACGACTCAATGAGAACAATCAGATTCAACAATCAGAATCAGATTTTAAAATAAATACATTTAACAGAACTCTGGCTTTGATCATTTTGTTTATTTCTGATATTTTTGTTTTGGCTAGTTCAAGTTCCAAAAGGCCAGTAACTTTAAAATTTAGAAGCTAAATTGACTGGTGAGTGAAAAAGTTCATTTTATTCAAACCCTGCCTGTCACAGTATCAGTGTACTTTTGACTTGACAGCTACTGCCACCGGACCACTGTTACATGAGCCAAATCAAATACTGATGTAATTGAGCCATAAATATATTTCCAGTACATTTTATTTGTTACACTTTCTGCTGTTCAGCAAAAGACAGCAAAAGACTGCTAGTTGTGAGTTGGCAAAATTTGACATCATTAGGCATCATAGGAATATATGCTCCAGGATACTGGATAATTTTGAGTTGGAGTGACTGTCAAGCATGCTTGAAAGAGAGTTATAATTGAGTAACTTGTGGATCAGTGCTGATTCGAAACAAGAACTGACAATTTAGCCTGATCTGGTTAACTGGTTCAATCTGGTTCAACCAGTTTATAAGGCTGGGAAGACCATTTCCATCTGTAGAAAATCAGTCCAAAAGCAGTGCAATAATTACTTACAGTTTGTTTTCACATTATATTTTAATGCCTTTTCAATCATTTTTGTAAAACTACCATAATTAACATAATCCTGGATGATGATTACTTGTTTAATTTAATTACTCACTGGAGAATGGCATTTTACTCTACAAGTAGTGTTTTCACTGAAAATAATACTTTTAAATCATTGTTTTAACTGTTCATTTGAGTTGTGAATCATTTAAATGTGACACATTTCTGTGATTAATCCCAGTCAGTCACATTTAATATTAAAATTTGTAATCATGAATATGTACACATTTAATATGCAAATTAATGTAAAATCAACTTTTATTTTTTGTCAAATAGCATCTTTTTGCTAGTAGTACTGTCAATACCAACAGTCTATTTTTTTAAATGCTGAGGCTAAAATTACTAATTATAGCCATTCAACAATATATTTCCAAATGATCAGAGTACTGTTTATGGTTGAAAAACAAAACAAATGCTACATTCATTAATTATGTTACAGGCTTCAGTACGCTGAATAAACTAATTTTGTGAGGAAACCGCTCAACAGCCTGTCCACTGATCTTCGTATGCGTTTCCCATTAAATATTTATTTCCACCATTTTAAGTAAGATTCCAGTCCAAAGGGAGAATGCATGTTCAGTTCATCAATACTTTACTTCATAGGAAGTGCAGAAGGAAATTTACCCATTAGTCATTGCATATCACCCCACTTTTTATTTTGAATAAAAAATGAATAAATAAAATAAATTAAATGAATTGAGGTCACATCATTTTATTTAGTGCCAGGTAAGTTTGGTAGTATATAATCATGGTTTTAACAACAACAACAACAAAATTCAAAATTGATAAAATTTTTGGTGAGTACGGAATCAGCATATTAGAATGCTTTATGAAAGATCATGTGACACTTAAGCAAAGTCTGCTGAAAACCAAGCTGTCACAGAAATAAATTAATTTTTGAAATATAATTACAATCTAAAGTAACGGTTTTCTATTTTAATATATTTCACAATATTACTGTTTTACTGTATTTTTGATCCAATAAATGCAGTCTTGGTGAGCAGAAAACATAAAAAGAAAAAAAAAGTAATTATTTCAAACTTTTGACCGGCAGTTTAAATGCATTAGTAATGAAAGACACTTCATATAAAGTGAGCCCAACACTTCTAATCTGATATGTCTGCACAGGGTCACAGTTAAGAATTCTTGGGCCCGGATCAAAACCTTCACCACGACCCTCCCTCGCCTATTATGCATGACTTATATTCAAGAAAAATATAGATCAGTTGATAAATCAACTGATGTCAAAAATAAAAACTCTCACCTGTCTTTTTGCCCGTCTCAGCCCATCTGTGAGCTCCGTCTCATCCGTCTCCATAGAAACGGGAAAGTCATTGTTAATGTCAGAGTCACTGCTGTTCCTGGTGCTTCCTGGAAGAGAAGAAGCCATATACGGATGAAAACCATCCCGAACAAAAAGTTCCTACTCATCAGCTTTCAGTGGATCGATAAAGATGTGTATTACTGAAAAATGATCCATGAAAAAAAAAAATCAATATGCAGCAGACAGAGAAAGAGAGAGAGATCAGGACGAATGTAAAAGCAGACAGTCTGAATGCTGGAAAAAAACATTTGAGAATAGGTCATAGAAGACAGACAGCGACTGCATTTGTCTAACTGTATTAAAGGAGTAGTTCACCCGAAAATGAAAACTTTCTTTCTTATGTGGAACACAATTCATTTTGCCAAGGTGATCTTTTCCATTTGAATGGTAATCTTTGCTATTAGTCTGTTCATTAGAGTCAATGTGATGCATGCTGACTTTTTATCTTTTGCTCTTCAAAATGTTCTGTTCTATGGAAGAAAGAAAGTAAATCTACGAATCTATGTCTTACCTGAGGAATGTGGTGTCAGCCGAATATCTGCCATTCTGTATACAACATGAGTATTTGAATCCTGTGTGACAGAATCATAGAAATTTTTGTTAATCTGACATAAAGAACAGAAAGTGCATTACATACAGTCACCTATCAAACCTCCCTTTAAAAATGTTTCTCTTGACATTATTCATATGATATGGTTGTTCCTGTAAGATTTTACATAGCCGCAATGACAATTACTGGGTCCAAGCAGTTTAGTCAAGTAGAGATAATAGATCAAATTGACAAAACAAGCTGCTGATGCTGTTGAACCAGTGAAATTCATAGTAAATGTCAACACATAGTTTAAAAGTATAGAGGTTCTGTAATGTCCATTGTGGAATTTTGTATTTTGTTTAATGTGACAGTCTTGTAGATTGTATAGTATTGCATTGCAGATTGTTAGGGTTTGGGAATGTATGGGTAATAATTGTCAATAAACATACTGTCACGCAAGAAAAATGTCAGGCTTTGGGCCCTTTCATATACCCGGCACAATGTGGCGCCAGGCGCAACGTTTTTTCTGCTTGCAAATTCCACCATGTAAATAGCGAATCCACCATGGTGCGAATGCATCTGGCATTTAAAGGGAAAGGGAGATAAGACTCTGAATTTATTGCACGTTACACCCAAAACATACCCATTACTCATTAAGAGAATAGGGACGAACCTTTTAGACTATGTGCGGGGCGTGCTGACCATTTTTCCCGTCGTTAAACTAGCAAAAGTGGATTTGGACATGCCTTAAGTGCAATTGTCTGACAATATAGTTATCACTATCATTAGAGGTAATTGGAGTTATAGCACCTCCTACCCTCAGAAATGAGTGAAATTTCCATTTGCAAATCAACTTTTTATGTTGCATTCACAATAAAAATTACAATCAATAATTATGGGCCACATCCAAAAATATAATTTGGTTAAATTAATACAAATTTTACTTTTTAAAACTTTTTTTCATATGTGCCAATTGTTGGTACCTCTAATCTACATGTCCTTTACATATCTGCCAAATTTTATTAAAATTAGCCACTTCAGCCTGTTAAACATACACCAAACAAACATATTTATTAGCTTCTGAATTAGAATGTAAACTTAACATAGAAAATGCATGTAAATTTCAACTTCCTTGTTGAAATTGTTGCTGAGTTATGATGTTTTTTTGTGGTTGTTGTGGTGGTGTGCCTTATTAGTGGAAGTAGACTCAATGTGGCTTGTAACCTCATAATGTGTTCATAAGTGTTCGATTTTCTAATTTAGATGCAGCATTTTTCATGTTTACCACATTGTTTTATCAGCATTCATTTTTTTTTACATGGATTTTAAGAATCACAGCTTATACTTTATAACTATTTTTTGGAGCCTTTTGAGAAAAGTAGGCCACACCCTAGTCCTGCTGAAAAGTCATGTTGTAATTGTTCTCACAATATTCGGAGCAAATATTTTGGTACAAAATTATATGAAATTTTTTGTTGATAATTGTGTATATTTGCTCATGTCTGGCTGAATTGTTTCCTGTTGTTGGGTAACATTTCCTCTCAGATGAAATGCTCGCTGATGTACTGAGATCTGCCATGTAAGGCTATTACACAACTATCCATTATTAATCTCCCATCTACCCAGACAGAGAGAGACACTTTACATGTGGCTTTGAATACTTTATGAAAATGACCCATTTAAGAGAAGCGAAAGAGGAGTGGAGAGAGAGTGAAAGAGAGATACATAACAAGTACAGATGAAAGGACCAAGAAAAAAAGCACACACACACAAAAAAGGTGCAATGAAAGAAGAGTGAATAGCAGTTTGGTTTATCATTTGGACACCTTTGACATGCTATTTCAATGTTGTGCCACAGTAATAATAAGTTAATTCAATTCACACAAATAGAAGAAATCAAATTAAGGATTTATCTCCCTCATGCTTAAAACAAGCTTGGTTACTTTGTCTTGGAACAAACTCCTCCCACAGAAATGACACAGAGTGCTGCAAAGATAATGTATTTTTGCAGGCCAAAAGTTAGCATTTAGCACTTCCGGTTTGATCATCCCAAAGTCATTAGGTTTTTTAAATGGATTTTTGGTTAAATGCCTGAAAAAATGTATGTGGCTAACAGAAGCTCAAGATATTTTATTCTACAACATAATACAGCAGAAATACTGCCTTGTGATTTGTTTTTAAGCTTTTAATTGTCTTGAAAAAAGCAGTTGGGTTGCTAACAAGTGTCTAAATAGAACTACAGAGATTGTCTGCAACATTAAACATCATCACACCGAACAAGTAAACTCATCTACTCACTCACATCAAATGAAAGTTGTGTTCATTTGTGATTATCATGATGAACAAAACAAGAATCATAAACTTTTGTTGATCAGAGAGCTTTTTTTTTTGTTTTGTTTTTTCAATGGAAAAATCCTTTTTCCATTTTTTCAAAAAAAGTTTTTGTCAAAGGAACCATGGTGATGCTAACTTCTGGGTTGGCCTACAAAAATCACTGCAGAACTCTAATCCTCCATCTCGAAAAAGTAGCCTTGCCTCAAATCAACCCTTCAAACACCATTACAGCTGAAAGGTCAAAATGAAAATCAAATGAGGCTGTTTTAACCAAAATACAAACATCGCATTACTGCTCTACCCGCTGTGCCTGTTAGGCATCCATCAAGTGCATGACTGTAAATGTATTTGAACTAAGAGACGAGTGGAATGATGTTCTCAAAGAATCAACTGCAGACCACAGATGCTGTCAACAGAGTTTAAGCTGTATTTAACCAGGAACCAGTCTTGTCATGATAAACTCAGAAATAAGTTCTTTGTTCTTTTATTGTCTAAAATAAAATGGTACAAATTAATTACTCAAATATTCAAATATTTCAACAATTTTTTATTGTTCTAAAAAATTCTTATGATGTTGAATTTCTTAATTCATTTTAAAGTGACAGATTTCGATATGATAATGCGGTGCTGCTAATATCACCCATAAGCTGCTCTGTCTCATATTTTCTCACTCGGCACTCCTCCTTCTGCTCTTCACCTCCGTCCCACATACAGACGTCTGCTGATTCACCTGTCAGTCAACTGCAGTACGGCACATTTCTGGGCATGTGGCTAATATTCAGTGATTCACTGTCTCTTCTGTCTATCATTGAGCAGGACTATGTATATTTTCGCGATTTTTTCCAGACTGCAACAGACAGATGAGAAAGACGAAAGAGATGGATATTTCAGCTTTGTACTGACCTGATCACTGCTGTTGTGCACAGGCTCGATGCTGTAAGAAAAGTTGCCATCTGAGAACATCCCTCTGTAGAGACACCAACATTACAAATGTGAGACACTCCAAAGACAAGCACCATAATAAAGCCTAAAAATGCAGACTTTTTCAATAAGAAGGATTTATTGGAAACACTTTCGAATAAGGTTCCATTTGTTAACATTAGTTGATGAACTAACAATGAAAAATACTTTATTCATGTCAGATAATGTTAATGTCAATTAAAATTAAGTTGTAACGGTTATATTTAACTGACCCGAGCTAACATGAACTAACAATGAACACTTTTGTAATACAATCTTATTGTAATAAGACCTTATTGTAAAGTGTTACCATTTATTGTTAAAAAACATATCCGTATATACAGTACACTACAGTTCACTACACTAAACATATTGTACATACAGTACGTATAATAATCTATACTAAAATCTTGGTTGACTTATTTTGTTGCAAAATTAGATTTTTTAGGATTATATTAGAGTCAACTTTATTGTCATCGCAGAGACAATGAAATGAAAATGTAACTATATTATTACCCAGCTCTTTACATAAATTTGGATATATAAGTATATCCAACTTTATCTACATGCATACAGTATAATGTATAGCATATTTTATTGGCTTGATTGCTTGCATCGTCTCAAAATGTAAACTATATTATCGCTCAGCTCTAATCTGGTAAATGCGATTTTCAAGTTTGAAGACATTAAAGGGTTAGTTCACCCAAAAATTTAAATAATGTCATTAATTACTCACCCTCATGTCGTTCCGTACCCGTAAGACCTTCGTTAATCTTTGGAAAGCAAATTAAGATATTTTTGTTGAAATCCGATGGATCAGTGAGGCCTGCATAGCCAGCGATGACATTTCCTCTCTCAAGATCCATTAATGTTCTAAAAACATATTTAAATCAGTTCATGTGAGTACAGTGGTTCAATATTAATATTATAAAGCGACGAGAATATTTGTGGTGCGCCAAAAACACTAAATAACGACTTATATAGTGATGGCCGATTTGAAGCTTCAGAGCATCATGAATCTTTTGTGTCGAATCAGTGGTTTGGAGCACCAAAGTCACGTGATTTCAGCAGTTTGGCACGGTTTGACACGCGATCCGAATCATGATTCGACACAAGATTCATGACGCCTCGAAGCTTAATAAAGCAGTGTTTTGAAACCGGCCATCACTATACAAGTCGTTATTTTGTTTTTTTGGCGTACCAAAAATATTCTCGTCGCTTTATAATATTAATATTGAACCACTGTACTCACATGAACTGATTTAAATATGTTTTTAGTACATTAATGGATCTTGAGAGAGGAAATGTCATTTCCGTCTATGCAAGCCTCATTGAGCCATTGGATTTCAACAAAAATATCTTAATTTGTGTTCGGCATGTGTGGAACGGCATGAGGGTGAGTAATAAATGACATTATTTTCATTTTTGGGTGAACTAACCCAAATGACTTTGTGTGAAGCAGCTTCAAACCAATTTGTATTGTGAAAAGTGCTATAAAAAATATATTTATCTTGACTTGATTACCGTAGATTATATTCGGAAAACCATGCTAATACTATGTTACGTGTTTAAACAGGTTAGTACTAAAAACCATGCCATGCAACCATGCTACATGTCCAATTACAACATAGATAACATGGGACATGTCCAAAAACATGATGTGTGTCCCAATTTGCGTACTTATGCACTAATCTATGCCATTTTGTTTTATAAATAGCGTAATAATTGTGCAAAAAATAAAGTGCACTTCAAATACCTGGATGATGCACTTACCTAACCGAAAAAAAAAAAAAAAAAAAAGTGTGGAATAGTGCATAGTGTATAGTAGGTGTCCAAAAATGCCCGAAAAGACAGTGATATTGATGTCACCAAAGTGAAAATACTGAAAACAACAGTAATTATACAAGCTTGTTTCTGCCACAGAATAATAATAATAATAATAAAAAATTTATTTCAAGTTTATATATCAATCAGTGGTTCGGAACTGCCAAAATCACGTGAATTCAGTTAATGAGGCTTTGTTACGTCACAACTGTTTCGAAAATTCAATGGTTCACCACTGGGGGCGTGACTTTGGCAGTTTGATACACGCCCCGAACCACTGATTCGAAACATAAGATTCGTAAAGCTTCGAAGCTTCATGAAGCAGTGTTTTAAAATTGCCCATCACTAGATATTGTTGATTAAAGAAGTTATTTCGTTTTTTGGCACACAAAAGGTATTCTCGTCACTTTTTAATATTAAGGTTAAACCATTGTAGTCACATGAACTGTTTTAAATATGTCTTTAGTAGCTTTCTGGCATTTGAAAGTGTCAATTATCTTGCTGGCAATGAGCTATCGGATTTTAGCAAAAATATCTTAATTTGTGTTCTGAAGATGAAAAAAGGTTATGAGTGTGGAATGACATGAGGATGAGTAAATAATGACAGAATTTTCATTTTTGGGTGAACTAACCCACTAAATGTCCTAACTGAACTAAGGTCTAAACCTGGCTTAATCTAAGCCCCGTCTATGCAACCAGAGTTTATAGAGTTTGTCTCGCAATTCTCAAATTTTTTTTTTTTTCTTAGAATTGTGAGATATGAACTTGCAATTGTGAGTTCTGCTTATAAAATCTGAATTGCGAGATTTAAAAAAAGAAAAAAAGTCAAAATTGTGAGTTTTTTTTATTCTGTGGTGGAAACAAGCTTCCTTGACAAACAGCTGTGGTAATGGAGTGTTTCTTTAAGGGTAATAAACACAGTGTTTGTATTGCTGAATCAGATAAAGGGTTGCTGCTCACTGTAGGCCGTGACAGGTGGAGAGAGCTGCCCATGACCTCTGAACTCCTCTCACGTGACCGTGATAGTAACAGTGCTCTCCTCCCTGAAATCTCACACACATCAAACAATCACACATTGCACCAAAGTGAAATGATTACACAGTGAACACTGAACAGCTCTCAAATATGACAGTAACCAAGGCAACATTCCCCCATTAAAATTCATCAGATCACTTTTCCAGTGTCCATCAAACGCTTTTAGCACACCGTTCTTCCTGTCTGGCGTCAAGTCTCTGTGATATTCTGGTTTATATGACTCTATAGTGAAAATGGTGCATCTGATCACTGTAACAGCACGCCTTTACTCGACAAGACACAGGATTTGAAGAATCATTCATCATGTCAGCAGCCAAGCTTTAAGAGCCGTGGGGTAATGGGCACCCACACACTGAACGTGTGGGAGATGTTCATGGCAGTAGTGTGATTGGCGTATCTGAGGTATATTTGCTACTATTGCTGGGATTTCATTTCTCCAGTCTGGCTGTAGTTTTCTGCAATGCAGTCCTGGTTCCTCTGTGTCTCTGCTGCAGTGTAGTTGCTTAATGACTTCAGCTTCTCCACTCAATGCTTCATTCTTCCTCTCTCTCTCTGACTCAGTTGGCAAAAGTGGACTAGAACTGTCTATAAGCAGTTGTCATGGCAACAGCGCTGCGATTGGTCAAACGCAGCTGACAGTGAACAGGAGGGGCGGATGCTTTCCCAGGCTTCTTTGCCTCGGTGCATCAAAGTCGAGCAGTAAGAGAGGGAATGGGTATATTCCCAGGACCACAGACAATACCTCAGAAGTTTACATTGAGTGCGGTAGTGAATATAAATATTAAGGAATTTGTTTATTACATGTCTTATTATATCACCCAAAAATCATTATGATATTCAATTACATTTACATTTATGCATTTATCAGACACTTTTATCCAAAGTGACACACAAAAGGGGAACAAAAGCAGTTCCTCAATTAAGTAAGTACAATAGTATTAAGTACAATTACATCACAAAAATATTCTTTGTAACAGAAAATCTAACATTAATAAACATGTTTGGTCATTATGATATTAATCCCTAACAAAATCAAAATAAGAGGATAAAAATAGAAAAAGAGAGATTGTTTTTCTTACCAGACTCTGAAAAGGTCGCCCATCCTCATTGAAATGGCGTTCAACATAGTTAGACGACAAGAGATCACTGCAGGCACGCGCACACACACACACACACACACACACACACACACACACACACACACACACACACACACCATTAATATACAGCTTAGAGAGAACGACAACATATGTGTCTCTGCTAGTGTGTTATTTTGCACATACTGATTGAGCTCCATGTCTAGAACAAACTGGAGTCCAAAGGCCTTCACCAGGAATGAGATCTGAGCCAAATGAATGGGCTGAGAGAAAGAAAAACAGATAAAGGCAGGTTGGTTACATACTAAAGGAGCCATTCCTCATCAACATGGATACAGTGGTGTCTGTACGTGGATTCATACAAAACCATACAGCCACAGCTGGAAAGGGTTCAAATATGCAAAAATGCTTGAAAACTGATGAATCTGCAGGACCTGGAGGAATTTTCTGAAGAGCAGAGCTCAGTTTAACTGCTCAGGACAAACAAGAGACTCATGAACAACCATCACAAAATATAAAAACAGTCGTAGATAATCAGGTAACCACACAGTATTGAGAATCAATGGTTTACATACTTATGAATGGGGTTATTTTAATAAATTCAGCTATTGTTTTGTCTTGTGAACTAAATGCAAACATCTTTTATATAAAATATCAAGGACAGTACTAAACAAAACATAACATGCATTTTTTATTATCCCTCTTATTTTATTAAAATAATTATCATTTTCACAGATTCTGCAAGGGGTTCACATACTTTTTCATGCCACTAATATATAATATAATATAATATAATATAATATAATATAATATAATATAATATAATATAATATAATATAATATAATATAATATAATATAATATAATATAATATAATATAATATAATATAATATAATTAATATAATATAATATAATATAATATAATATAATATAATATAATATAATATAATATAATATAATATAATATAAAATATAATATAATATAATATAATATAATATAATATAATATAATATAATATAATATAATATAATAGATAAAGATTAGCCATATATATATATATATTATATATATATATACACATACATACATGGCTAATCTTTATGTATTTGAGGAGCAGAGAAGGGTGTCTTAGTCCAGCATTTGTTGTCGAATCATAGCCAATACCGTCTTAAATAGCCCATGTTCATTTTAATAACATGAGATTTTGGAAAACTTAGCACCCACATAGCTACAGTAAAAAACCTGCAAGTTGATGTAAACATAACGTGATGGACTTACTACCTCAGATATGGCCGTTCTAAAGGCGGACAAAACATGCATGTCCAAAATTCTCAAAAAATTTGCAGCTCAAAAATCTAAAATCTCCAGATCTTGCTTCAATTTGAGCATCTGTATCTGTACAAGTATCTGACCACATATAAAGTCACAATATCAATTTTGACAACACAATGTTTATCTATTTAAAAAACACAGTACGTTTTTGGAGATACAAGGTTTCCATATGAGCCCTCCCTTACCCCTTTTAACCCATGGGTGTTAAACTCAGCTCATGGAGGTCCACACTCCAAGTACATTGTAACTAACTTTTTTTTTTAATCATGTAGAGCTGTGTTTGTAGTGTTCAAAACCAGTAACTTCTTAGGATTCAGTTCAGTTTAGATGCTTCAGGAAAGTTTAGCAATTTGCAAAGAGTTGCCGATTTCTGCTGGTGGGTGATGCAGCCCCGTGATAGAACTAGATACTATAGCAAAATAAGAACACTAACTTTCAACCAACAGCATACACATGCGGTGACCTCCAGCAAATTCAAATGTAACAACTTGCTCTTCCTCTGAAACAGCTTTTCTGTTTTAAATAGACATCACCATCAACTCCTCCGCTCCAAATACTTGTCATATAGAGAATGTTTCACCATCCAATCAAATTCCTGATTACAAATCAAGCCCAGCCCTACATTTTGACTTTTTGCCTTTATGAGAATGAGAGAGGACAATGGAGATTAGGTGTCACAGGACAGATTCAGACAGAAGTCGTCGGGTCCAGTGGCTGAAGGGCGGTCACGTAGGGTTGCTGTGTGCTCTGCACCAGTGTCAGGTGAGACAGCTCAAGGTTATGAGGATATAAAATGGCCTTTGACAGACAGGTGGTATATATTGCACCCATGGTTACAAGAGACGAAACGGTGTGGGTGTGAAATGTGATCACCTTGCAATACTTGCAGTCGAAGGCATGAAAACGAATACCTACCTCAATGCAAGAAGAGCGGAGTGCCTCCACACATTTATTTTACTAAATAAATCATTCAAAAACGTACAGTCTCACACTGTACAGTAGGTCAGATCAAATACAGCCCGGGACGGGTAGAAGGCAAAACAATAGGGACCCTATTGTGAAGCGATAACACAGCTATTTTTCTCTTAAGTAAATAATTGGGCACAAAATATTGATTTGCATTTTATATATTTTATTAGCTCACTTCTAATAAACTCTTTGCTTCCACAGAGTAGAAGAATTCCCAGCAAGTTCCTAGCAGTTCCCTTTGATAAATAAGTTTTACAATTTTTGTAGTTAATTTGATCAATGGAACAAACTCATTGCATTTTGTCAAAATTTGCTGTTTTAAGTGGTTGAGCACATCTCTCTAAAATTTTACAAAAGATTAATTTGTCAATACCTAACTCACAACTTTGTTGATCCTTGCACAAAATTCAAATCAACCACTCAGATTTGAGGGACAAGTTTAGGCTTACAACCAGGGTTAGGTGCTTCTACATCAGTGTTGTTCACCTATCATTTCCCTCTGATTTTAGGGATAAACTTATGGATAGGGTTAGGTTTAGGGTAGGGATATGGTTATGGTTATGATGAAATTTTCGGACAAAAATGTTGTTCCAGGATTAACAAAATATGTTGACCCAGAAAAGTCAGGATGTGCGGCAGACTTGGTTAAGTGGTTAAGTACAGTAGCATACCATGAGCACAGAAACTCTGCGTGTTTTCCAGATAATCTGTAGAGAACAGTCTCTGATTCACAGAACGAGCATCCAAATGCAGAGATAAGGTGCCGCTTACTCTCGTAGAGTCCAGAGCTGATGGTTTAAATCCATTCTTCACTGTATAGAATATGCAGATCCATGCAATTTTCCTTGGTTTATAATTAAAATACATAATTAAATATGTTAAACCAGGATTTGAACCCAGGTCCAGTTGCATACTAAACTTGCATGGTACTGTAAGTCATAGATGCATGACACCAATAGTAACCAATAATATCAGCAACATCAAATCAGTAATATCAGTACCACTTACAACAAAAATCATTGTACAGCCTCATATATCAACCTCCAAAAATCAAGATGGCTGCACCAGAACCACTTAGCAGTTCCAAAATCATGAATCTGGAATCTAATCACTATGCAAAATGCTATGAGACAAAAGGTTTATGGTGATTTTAGTGTTTTCGCAGATAATTTTATTTAAACAAACAGTAAAAATCAACTTGGCAAACAATATATAAGATTGTTTTAAAATGTGAGTAGCAAAATTATGCTGCCATCTACATAATTTAGATCTAATTGCAAAGAACAATCCAAGCCACAGCAACCGGTCAGTAAAAAACAATTCCACACTCTCATAGTACTCAAGGTACTAAACTTTTAGGGGCTTTATGTAAAATGTTGTCCCTTTAAGTGTACAATACAGTATTTCTTTGAATGCAGAAAGGTTTGAATAAAAATGTTAAACCTTAGTTTCAGTCCTCTAATTTGACTGGCCAAGCATCAGGAAACTGAGCTAGAAAAACAATGGCAGATCTTTTCAAATAATCATTGGTAAGTGGTGTCTAATCAGTGAAATGGGTTTATTGAAGTTCAAACTGTAGATTTTGCATTGTATTTTATTTATGTATCCTCTTTTTTATTCTAAACTGTTATAATACATTTTATATACATTTTTATTCTCTACTTTTATTGCTTTTTCTATTTGTATGAACTGACTGCACTGTATTTTCTCAACTGTTTTAATGCATCTTATATCAATCTTTTAACTCTTATGTATTTGTTTCCTTTCTATGTAAAGCACTTTGAATTACCATTGTGTATGAAATGTGCTATATAACTAAACTTGCCTTGCCTTGCCTAGTCTAGTGTCAGAATTCAGTGTCATGTTTTTGGTGGTTGCTTCTTTGGTACTGTATCGTATAGTCTTCTTTTGGAACTATTTTTGCTGGTGGATGAAAAAAATGCAGAGAAACTGTACCTTAACAATGTACTTGATATGTAAGGAAACCTAAGATTTCTGTCCTTCCTCTTCTGAAGGGACAGTGTCGCTTTATATGACAAATTGATTTAATTTGGGCTTTTATTTGCATATAAACATTGATTGACGCACAAACATAGATGACAACACATTTGGTAAACAGAAGCTCAAACTACGCTTGCTTGACACCAAACAAGAACCAATGAAGTTTGTTTCCACATATCAAGCAAGTACAGTTGAGCTTCCTTCAGAAGACCACTTGATTCATATGGAATATATTAATAGTGTTTTTATGAACTTTTTGAATCAGCAAAGTTTTGGTTACATGATTTTCAATAGAAGGACAGAAATCTCTCAGGTTTCATTAAAATATCTTTATTTGTGATTCAAAGATGAGGTTAATGATAAAATATTTGAGCGAACTAACCCTTCAACATCATTCAGTCACACAGAGTCAGTCTATACCTGCACTGAGACAGGCCTGGTTACTCTTCCCCCAACTGTTTATATTCCGCTCTCCTCTACAGCAAGAAGCCAATATTACATTAAAGTATACATTTACAAGTAGAACCTTTAATGTGCACTTTACCTCTCTGAAAAGGGCTTGATGCTAATGCTCTTTCTGCTCTATAGTCTTCATAACAAATGAGTCAAATTCATTGATTTAGGGATCAGTCACTTCAAACATCAGTCAAAAATTAATCTGAATATTAGAGATTAGATGCCATGGTATTTGGAAGATTCTGAGATTTTTGTACATGAGGAACCTTGGATTGCATCTGGTGCAGCACGCCCAGATGGAGAGATGAGCAAAGAGCTGAGAATACTGGCAGCCAGACACATAATCAAACTGACCAAAATATTTAATTGACACACACACTAAAAGCCACAAAACTAGAGCCTCTTAAAAACATAATAAAACATTAATTCTTTTTTGAGTATTTACAACCCGTTTAACATCCTTAATTTAGCATGTCTCAGAGTGAGAAAAAAAATATGTAACTTGAAAAAACTGGGGAACTGATTGGACGGTGGTCTGCATTTGTCAGAATGTGTATAGTAACTGGGGAAAAATATTGACCAAGTAGAACAATGGGCACTTTTCTGACACCAGAGGCCAAGAAAATGCGTAGATGCCAAAAAATAATCACATAGTCACAGATCACATTGCAGTGCCAACATGGCAAATGTTGGCTACTACATTGTTTATTTAAAACACCATGAAATCAAAAATGACACCTTCTGTTTTTTATGGAATTTTGCAGTAAAAAGTCATGTCCCTTGTCCTTTTTAATCAAAATATCTTCCCCTCCCTCAATATCTTCTCTTCACCAATGACATGTTTTTCGGCATGAGGGCGAACTACAATGATCAATCAATTAAAGGGTTAGTTCACCCAAAAATGAAAATTCTGTCATTTATTACTCACCCTCATGCTGTTCTACACCCGTAAGACCTTCGTTAATCTTCGGAACACTAAGATATTTTTGTTGAAATCCGATGCTCAGTAATGCTGCGTTCACACCGAACGCGTCTGGGGCGTCTGAGGCGTCTGACTTACATGTTAAGTTAATGCAAACGCGCGTCTAGAGGTCCTGCGGCGCGAATCAAGCGTCTAGCGCGGCGCGAATCGGCCGTTGACGCGCGAATGGCGCGGCGCGAATTGAGCGTTCACGCGGCTGACGCGCGAATTGAGCGTCTGACGCCCAAACGCCCAAGTTGAAAAATCTGAACTTTGGCGTAAATTCGCGGCGCGTTAACCAATCAGGGACTCTGCTTTGGTAGTAACGTGTTTATGATGTGATCAGTGATGCCGGAGACCAGAACAAAGATGTCGCTGTGTGTAGCCACCCTGAGCTCTGTGATGTGTCATTATATTTTTATCGAGACAGGAATAAAAAGGACCTTGCCTGGAAGAGAATAAGCGAAGAAATCGGACAATCTGGTTAGTTGTAAAACTTTTTGCATGATTTTAGCCGTTGATACTAGCCCACCTTCTAGCTAGCAAAAGTCGGCCGGCATAACCAAGTTAAATTGCCGCTACAGGTTTCCAACTGACGAGATTGTGTTTATTCAGAGGATCTGTGCAGAAAGAGATGAAAGCCCCTCCCATGACGCGAATTCGCGTCTGAACACACTTTGTTTAGACGCGCGAATTGAGCGAATTTTACGCGCGTCTGAAGCGTCTGACTTCAAAATGTTCAAGCGTCCAACTAGACGCGTCTGGCGCGAATTTGACGCCCCAGACGCGTTCGGTGTGAATGCAGCATAAGGCCTGCATAGCCAGCCATGACATTTCCTCTCTCAAGATCCATTAATGTACTAAAAACATATTTAAATCAGTTCATGGGAGTACAGTGGTTCTATCTTAATATTATAAAGCGACAAGAATATTTTTGGTGCGTCAAAAAAAAAAAGGAAAAAGATTTATGTAGTGATGGCCTTTTTCAAAACACTGCTTCATTAAGCTTCGGAGCGTTATGATTCTTCTGTGTCCAATCATGATTCGGATCGCGTGTCAAACTGCCAAATGGCTGAAATCACGTGACTTTGGCGCTCCGGACCGCTGATTCGACACAAAATATTCATAACGCTCCAAAGCTTCTTGAAGTGTTTTTTTTTTGGCGCACCAAAAATATTCTCGTCGCTTTATAATATATTGAACCACTGTACTCACATGAACTGATTTAAATATGTTTTTAATACATTATTGGATCTTGAGAAGTTGAGATAGGAAATGTCGTCTATGAATGCCTCACTGAGCCATCGGATTTCAACTGAAATATCTTAATTTGCGTTCCGAAGATTAACGAAGGTTTCACGGGTGTGGAACGCCATGAAGTAAGTAATAAACGACATTATTTTAATTTTTTTTGTGTGTGTGAACTAACCCTTTAAATTCCCAATAGACCAAATGAACTCAAGTCCTACATTTTTTTATTGTTCGAGCTCACCGTTTCAATAGGATACGTCACAATAGGGAAGAAAAAACTATCGCTAACTAACTTTTCATGCCGCCTTTGAAAAAATCAAAAAAACAAAAACACTAGGCCTATCATATTAACACTCGAGAAGTTCATCAAAAGCAGTAGGCCTACTCTGATGGTAAATTCGAACGCGGCAGGTGGTTGGAAGGGAGGGGATGAAAAATAAGAGGGTTTGGTGAAATCAGCCAAAGAGTAAAGTACTTTCAGAAACAGAGCAAGTTATATTTTGGTGAAAGTTTAGGAAGAAAATGCTTGTTTTTCTCTGGGATAACGAGCAACATGGATCGAGTCAGTTTTGATGTCATGTATCGGTGGATAGTTACTCACATGCGCTCCATCAGCATCACTCTTCACTAGGCTACCCAAGTGCCCGTGCGGCAGCTCCTCCTCCGCGTCAGTCCGCTGCAGCAGGCGCTGAGGCTCCGTGAGCTCCTCTGCATACGCGTTCTGCTCGCGTCCCCGTTCCGCTCCGTCCCGTTTGATGCTGCTGCCCCAGCCTTTCAATATAGGACACATTCATAAAAGAATCTAAGACAGTTGTCAAAGCCACGACTCTATGTATTATTAATTCCAATGGGTTTACAGCCGCTACAGTTTATCTAGCCTGCGGCATCATTGCGTATTCTGGCGCGACACTGAAAATTCACAGCCATGCCCGTGACAGAAAACGGGGCCATCCGTGAAACGAAGAATTCGGTGCACCTGTTGGCGCACATTATACATAAATAGCTACACCGATGGAGCTTATACCAATATCACGAATCCGCTCCCAACGCGGCGTCCGTCGCTCACCTGTCACGGCGAGTCGCGCGGTGACCGCAGCCCACAGGAGGAGGCAGCGCGTCGCCAACATGATCACATACTCCTGCGGCTTCAACCCGAGCGAAAAGATGCGAAACGCGACATTTACCGCCTCATCCCGTTCCGCGGCGATGTTGAAGTCACGAGGAAGACGTTAAGTGCATCCGTGGAAAACAAGACGTCGCTGATGGGAAAGACTTTAGAAAGTGTCCGTTATGTCTGCTAATATCGCTCGTGTGTTGTCGGTCAGAGATTGCGGGTGGAATTCATGTTGGGATTGAAACGCTCCTTATGCGGGACTCCCACCCGCACCTCCTCCCACTCTCCTCTCTTCTCCTCCCCTTCACTTACACCGCACTCACATGCAACATCAGATTCCACTTCTGTAACCTGGGGGGGGTGGGGGGGCGGAATAAATATTACAATACAAAATAAACATAAAATGCAACAATAAATGCATCTCACATATTACAGAAAATCAATTATAATTATATTTCATAGGCTATATATATATATATATATATATATATAATCTCATTACAGCACAGCTGTCGAGCACAACGGTGCACATTTCATTCTATGATGATTTTGCAAGAAGAGCTTTAAAGCAAGATGAATGTGTGTGTGTGTGTGAGAGAGAGAACCATACGTCATCTGAGAGATAAAAGCATATCAAATATTCTCGTCCTCAGCAAAATCTCTCATGCCTGAGGACTAAATCGATCTGTACTAACCTTTAGTTACTTATACAACCTTCCCATCTCCAACAAACTCTAAATCATTAATAGACTAAAGTGAATAGCACACTATTCAGGGAACATGGCAAAGACAGATCTGATGTGCGAGGAATTGCTGATGTAGCATAAGAATGGATGAATTACATGGTAATCAAATTAATTTTTAGAGAATACATTGTTATTACCACAGTACATTGTTTATAAAAACACATCGCAATGTGACCCCCCCCCCCCCCCCCCCATGGTACCTGTGAGTCACTGCAGCATCACTAAGCGTTGACTAATTTTCCATAATAGAAATACCAAAAACAATATCCAATGATTATTTATTTTAATAATTGCTTAAGTTACAGTAGAAATGAACAAGCTCCTTCAACAGACCTATTCATAATAAAAACACCCTGTAATAAACAAACAATATCTACCTGAACCAAAAAGATAGCAAATATTTCATAACTTCATTCAACACAAGTCAAAGTTTTACATAAATAAGCACGCAAACTGACCATTTTGTCTGATTTTAATAATGCATGAAACTCAATACTGCTAAATCAGCATGTAGAAAGTGAGTAAACAGCTTTTAATATAAAACTGTACAAATACCAAAACAATAGTACATAAAATAATCAAAATAAAATAATATTGTAGAACTTGGGTCTTAAAACATGTACAATTTCCCTAAGGCTCTCTTTATGAGGCTAATTTCCAGTGTTTATGGAAAATCGTATAAGCTCAAGATTTTAGTCACACTACAGAGACAGCAGTGGTACATGCTCTACATACTCCGTTCAGAACTTCTGTAATCGGAATGCACATAATTCTGTCATTAAAAGATGCCCTAAAACAATAATTGGCATCAAATAATTAAAACACTGTCCATTGTTCAAGTCATACGACTACACATTTGCAGGAAATCTGACAGGTTTTTTAAAAACGACCTCAAAATACCACAAAAACCTACATGGAACCACAGGACATTTCTGCCTTCACAGCGTATCCTACCCTGCATGTTCTTCAAAAACCACCGCAGCATTGTTCTACCATCAACACTGCCTCTAAACTGGAGAGAAGCCAGGCACAGCACTTAAACTAATTGGATAATGCCCCTCCAGCAAAGCCTCATTAAAGTCTCAATACCAGCACATGTTCCCGGATATTGCTGCTGAAAAGTCATGGTCAAAATAGAGGAAAAGAGAGAGCCAAAAGAGAAGTCATGGAGGTCATTCGAAGAGGAGAACATGAAATACTAATGAAAAACTATGTTGTTGGTTTTGGTGAGATATTGCATACTAGGAGACAAACATACAATGCTGTGGAAAGGAATATCCAATGTGCTTGACAAAAATGTATAAATATTGATGTAAGACAAGACTGATTCATTATCACAACAGTCTTTATCAAAAGGAACATTTGGAACACATTAGCTGCAAAGCGGTGTGCAGAAGCCCACCTCTATAAATAAATGTTCTACATGAAATACAAAACTTCACAACAATTCAGTCAACAAGTATTATTTCTCGACTAAAGTGTGATAGAAATCATAATTTAATTGTTGAAGTGAAAAAATTAGGACTATTGAGAATGAAGGAATCGACTGCTTTAGGACTGAATTCATCAACAGTCGCAATTGTCCTATTGCGTGTATTGGTGCAACATCATTCCCAAAATTGTGAATCAAGAGGGCTGCAGTATGGAGCACAACCGTGATGTATAGCTCCCATCCTGCATGCCAGTGTGTGGTTTTTGTAGTAACAGACCCAGGTCATCATGACCCCCTTTAGCTTGAAGAGGAACTGCAGTCGCAAGCCACGATAAGAGTCCAGAGTCCCAATCGGACTCTGAAGATGCCGTGGACCACGTGAGGTTAGGGAGGAGAGCAGATTCAATGCAAACGGAGGCTGCGGAGTGTGACAGGAATGAGCTGTTTGAGGCTTTACTGACTGATGTATGGGAGGTATCTTCAGGAAACAATTCTGGAGGATCATGATATTGATGGCGCTGGAGCCAATGGTCTTCATGGAAAAATGGAACCAACTGAGGGGGATCCAAATCAGATGAGTAAGTGGTTACTCTGGATTCCACCGGATCTTTGATTGGAAACAATTCATACGACTGCTCAACACGGACATGATGTTGATTTCCATCATTGTCCTTTTGGTCAACTTGAGGCAAATAGTGGGTATTGGGAGGAGTAAAATATTTTAGGGAAGGCTGCGTTGGGATCTGTTTTGCAAAAGATGATTCTTTCAGTGATGATTCATGGGATTCTAGTAAGGCACCTCCAGTTCGATTATTCATCTTTGTTGCAAAAACCACCTTGGAGGTTGGTAAACATGACATGGTAGAAAGTACAGATGAGTACTGTCTGCAATCCCAGGATAGCTTTGGCTTTTTGCTTTGGCTAATCTTTCTTCTCTTGGCAAGTTTTGGACTTGGAGTGAAGGACCTACAGCGCTTTTTTAAGTTAACTATAGAAAATGGGTAATCTGACAAATGTGGAAATGGTAGTACATGAGGTAATGAAAAGTAAGAGATGCCAAACTCTGGAGACCCAACAATATCTTGGGCCAATTTTAGTGATTGTTTTGTTGAAGATAACTTTCTATTGTCCATCACAAACTGGCCACATTTTAGCTGCATTTTAGGGCTGTTTGACCATATTTTTGAATCTTGGTCCCAATTCTGGTTTTGATATTGAGAGCAGACTGTGTTAGAGACAACAACTGTAAGACTCTCTGGATTATGCAATACAAGTCGACCACTACCCCTTTCACATCGATCCTGAGTTTCAGGGACATACTCATCACCAGAGATGGTGCATGGGATTTTGTCATCTCCGGGGGAGCTTAGGGTGAGCATTTTAGATTGAGTTTCTGAGGGTGTGACAGGAGAGAGGCTTTTGAGTTTCTTCTCTGCAGACTGGGATTTTGAGAAAATGTGATGTGGGACTATATCCATGCAGAGAACACCCGATTGAAAGTCTTGAACCTTTGTGGTGCAGCTGATGTAAAGGCCTAATTTGTCATTGTCAAGAGGATCAGGGCAGTTATTTTGCTGTCCAGATGGACCGTGGCTAGGACCAGGAAAGTTTTCTCTGTTGTCTAAAGCTAAAGAAAACATGTCAGTAATTGGAGGTAGATGACCACAGTCTTCAACCAGTGGAGTCTGCAGAGATTTTTCATCTTCACTGACATTATTCTGAACCATCTCAGTTAAATGATTCAAATGTAATGGGAAGAAGTCTGCTGATGACCTGAGGGAAAAGAGTAAACAGAGTTAAAACAGAGGACAAAGTATAACATTCAGTGTTGTACTGTCAACATTGCAACAGTGAAAGGCAACATCACATGAACTGCTTCCAATCAAAGAAAGCATTTGTAAAATTGGCCCTTACTTGAGTAGCGTTGGATCCACTTCTCGATTATAAACAAAACTAGCATGCATGCCAGCCGTTAGTTGGTCCACTACAGCATAGTTACTGTCATTTTGAATGAAAGAACGATGCATCTCAGATTCCAAGTGCTAAAAAAAAAAAAAAAAAAAAAAGTTTGGATTTGGATTTCAGTGCCAGGTAAAATCTTTTTGGCATCACTCAATTTATTGCAAACAAAATACAAAATTGACTCACCTCATACTGGTCTTTGTAGGGCATGTGGCAGCATTCACAATAGCCTGAACTTTTCTTAGTTGGGCCTTTGGGTGTGGCACTTGCTGTAAGTGGCACCTGCAACTTATGGCAGCTGCTAGTGGGTTCTTCCTTCTTCCTGATTAAAAAACAAAACAAAACAAAAAACCTTACAAATTTAAGCGACAATGTAGATTTGATTACCAACTTCTCAAAAACCAAAGAACATACCTGAAATTGTCTTTGCTGGGATCTTCATCCTTGCTTCTACCAGCCTGACGAGGAATGAGAAGCTCAAAAGGGCTATATTTTCCTGAGTAACTCATCATCGGGAAATTCAGAGTCTGTGCATAGTATGGTCTGAACTTCCTGTTTATAAAACCAAAATCACAAGGATTACACAAAATGACAAGCTTCTTTGAACAAATCGTCTCATTTTCTAATGGAGGCTAAGTTCACCCATCTCATAAAGCTTGTCTTACTTCTAAAACTATTGAGATTTTTGTTTTTGGATTGATACATCAAAAATATCACTGTAATTTGGAAACTATATAGATAATATATTAAAAAGATAATAAACAACAAAATAATGTTTAAATTGCAAAATATGACAAAATGACAAATCATGGACAAACATTTTTTTCTCAACATCAAGATTTTAGGTAAATGTATTGTATTGAAAATGTGTTCTCTGCTGAAAACTTATTTAAATTTTGTCTTCATTTCCATTATAAAAAAATTATACATTTATTATGAGGCTGTGAAAACATCATACATAATTATATTTTGCATAATTACATTTAAAAAAAAAAATAATTTTAGACGAGACCAGTTTCATAAACAAAGCCACTATATAAAGAACGAGTCTGACAAGCAAATAAAGGGGTAATCAGTCCTTTCACATTTAAATTGGACCAATCTACATTTATGCAGCTGACAAAGTTAATTGTCAGTTACGTACCAAATGGGCAGTAATTGAGTTGAGATTTAGCATGTCACGATACAGAACATTTCAAGCTATTCTGACACACTGTTGACTCTTACATACTACAGTACATCCACGCTTATAAAGCAGACTAACAGCAACAAGCCTTTTTCTAAACTAGAAGTCAATCTATTGTGGAACTGTAGGCTTTCTGATCAAATTCTAACACTGTTCTTCTACTGAGGACACAGGGGAACAAGAATATTGACTGAGTCTGAAAGCTCAGGCAGCCATTGGTCAAAAACAAACATTGAGACACAAACTGACCATCAACCACAAATTTCAGACACCATCTTTATTTATTTAACTCAACTGTGACGGAATAGAACGCATAGGATTGTGGGATATCAAAGGCACCGAAGGATACATCTATGCTGCCTTCAGAATTGATCAGATGAAGGTATCTTAGGAGACAGTGAAGCTAACTATTGGATTCGGATGGCCTTGATGTTTTCCCATCTTGGAATGCATCCTCCAAAGACAGCATTTTTAAGCTTAAGGACACAGCCTTTATTTCAATTAGCTGACATAAACATATGACAAATTATAACGGAGTAGAATTTAATCGGCCAACAGTTGAGCAACTCAACTCAACAAAAAACAACAACAGACAATTGTGTGGAAGGTTGTGTTTTTCTTTATCCTTCCGTTTGGTTGTGCAAAACTTAACTTGGGCAAGAAATGCAGACTAACTAGTAAAGCATCCCTCACAATAAAGCACAAAACTAGTAATTAATAGTTTTAGCGGGTTAAAGGTAAGACCATGATGCTCACAGAAACCGTTATTGTGATATTGAAGATATTGGATTTTGAATTCAGGAATTTGGCAATGATCTGTGCAGGTTCTAAGCAGTTTGGAGAATGGAGATAATCTCTAATTTGGCAATATTATTTAACATTAAACAAGATAGATAAAGTTGAAATGTATTACTCATGTTAGTTATTGCATTTAAGTAATGTAAACATACAGATTTTTACTGTAAAGGGTTTCCTAAATGTGTTTGACATAACCTTGTGTCCAGCCAAATAAAGAAAATTTAAGAACATTTCTTGGTGTTTTCTTGCTGAGGACAGTAAAATGACATGCTACTTCAACTGACCATATATATCACTGTAGTATCTGTTGTTATCTTTATGTTAAAGTATATGTACAGTATAATGTATAATGCATAACATGAGCTTAATCGTGCATATCCATCAGGATCTAGTATTTATAGGATCAACGTCTGACAGCAGCGCTACAGCCTCAAAACACAATAGTTCTTTTCATTAGCCAAGAGCTGTGAGCCCTGTGCACACAGATCCTCTGCAGGGGAGGGAAGGGATACTTTTCAGACTGGCCTCAGGGTGGCCCTTAGGATGCACCATGCATTTTGATAATTAACTTTTCTAAAACTACAGTGACCTGAGCTGAAACATTAGCCTTGTTAAAGGGGCTGGGGACAAAAAAAACAACAAGTTTAAACAATGCTAACAGTCAAGTTTGCCTAACTGTGTATATTAAAAACAGAGAGTTATTAGGATTTTGAAGATAAATCAAAATAACCTTAAAAAAAAAAAAAAAAAAAAGAGCAGACAACCCACTAATTTAATTAAAGAGACACTGGCTGTGATGGAAAAAACATAATACTACTCATAATATGCAGTATGATCTACATTTGGTCAAAATGTTCAATACAAATCAGAGAACACCTCACAAAAACACATTACACACAATGCAATATACAGGACTTGACTTCCCTTTTCTAGAGCCTTGAATGAACCACAACTGATATCTTCCTGACTCATTATTTGATCACAGTACCAGAGGCTGAGACAACCTCAGTAATGTTTAAGTTAACATTTGAAAAAAAAGACAAAAAGAAGGTAAAATACAGTATAAAGTACCTAAAATACAATCTAAACGGAAAATGGGGTTAAGAGAATGAGACTGAGGGCTATAACTCACCGACTGAAGTCTTCCACTTTCAGATAAGGACCCCTCAAGGCTCCAGCTGTGTGAAGACACAGTTGTATTAATACTCCACAGCATGCGCCACCTCTACACTCAGGTTTCTCAGGTATAGAGGTGTGCAAAAATATTAAGGCTGCTCTTATATTTACTTTAGATCAATCACAACAAGAAGTACTTGTTTATTTAGTTTACAAACCTTTCACATGAGGAGCTGTTAGTTTGCTTCTTTTTTTCTGTTTGAAAAAAAAAAAGTGTGTGAAATCTGTTTTTGTGAATAAGAAACTCATTTTTGACAGTAAACAATAAATTTTGTACAATACATTACCTTAGCTGTCCTCATTTTCTGATTCAGATGATAGATAAACTTTAGAAATTCTGGCATTTAGGTTAAGGAAAAAAACACAAGTAACAGTGATATGAATATTATCCATTTCTAACACATATAATAAATTATTTTATAATAGGGGTCCACAACATAATCCTATGAGCACATAGACTCTTTAATTCACTGAACTTTAAAATCAAACTGTATAAATGGTGCTCTCTAGTGTTGATTTCTTGCGAGTAAGATCATACATGAACACTTTTTTAAAATTATACATTGTAATTTATGTTTTCTTTGTTCATTGTAATGATGTGCATTGCATGACAAGAAAAACAGTTTTAGTTTAAGTTGAAATGCCCCCTGTTCTCATTGGTTAACATGCCAAGTCACAAGAAGAGGCTCAATAAGAAAACACACTACATTAAGAGCCAGGGATGTAAACTTTTGAACAGGAAAATCTGATTCTGTATGACATTCCGATTCCCCTTTTATTTAGTGTGTGACAGACCTCTTGCTTAATTGAGATTATCAAAAACAACTGATACCATTTAAGTAACAGTTCACTTCAAATGGAAAATCTATTGCCAGTTGCCACAGGGTCAAGAAAAGAATAGTTCACCTGAATATTGAAATCGCTGATAATTTAACCCATTTGACTTTGTTCATAAAATACTGGGGATGTAACAATATCAAAATCTCACTATACGATAATACCTCGTTATAAATGTCCACGACACAATTTTTCTTTTTCAAAATATTGCAATATATATTAAGACTTGGAAAAAAGTGCCTTAAGCGTTAAATAATGACTGAACATTACAATGATGTACAAATTAACCATGTCATATCCTGTCCTCTTTTCTTTATCCTCAAAAACTGTTGCTTAGAGATATGAGATATAGTATGAGATGAGTTAAATGACCTAAAACTTAATAATAAATAAAATAAAAATAAAATAATTGCACCAGCTGGACCTTGACAAAGGTAACATCTATTATTTTTTTCTAACATTCTCAAGTTTTATTTGGTAACATTAGTTAATGCACTGTGAAGTAAAATGAACAAACTATGAACAGCTGTATTTTTATTAACAAACATTAACAAAGACTAACAAATACAGTAATAAATGTATTGCCCATGTTAGTTAACACATTAACTAATGTTAACAAATGAACATTATCGTAAAGTGTTACCACAAATTCAACACAAATAAGATGCTTGAACACACATGTAATATCCAGACAGGTGAAACAATTTTTTTGTAAGCTGGATTCATAAATACTTCATTTGTTTCTGAAAGAATGATTCAATGATAGATACATTTTTAACAGTAATTTGTTGCCACCTAGTGGCGTAACAATGCAACTTTCAAAAGGTGATCTATTCTATTTTGATTGGTAAAGTAGACATCAGCATATCTGAATAATGCACTTTTGTATGCTTCTGTGATAATTGGAATATTTGTAACAGAAATGATACTGTATGTTTGACAAGATTATTGGTGAAGCTGTTTATATCTAAACATGACAACTTTCTTTAGATCATCGGCAGCGCAAAAGCAGATTTGAATGTCACGATTTTATTTTGGTCAAAGATTTAATATACACATAATTTAGGAATTAGATCATGTGGGATATACACTTTTTGCCCAGAAGACTTATAGTTTCATACAGTCATGTGATCACGATAATATCGAGACAATTTTGCTATCGCGATACTACGATATTGATAATATCGTTACATCCCTATAAAATACAAATAGTCAATTCTTTAAAAAAATCCTTGCTTTTCAGTATGATGAAAGTGAACAAGGAATGGGGCTGTCAAACTCTAAAATACCACATACGAAAACACGCAACACATGGTAGATGCAGCGCAGAACGTCTCTCGCACTGTAGTTTTCCGAGAATGCGGTTGTGAGCCATGAAAATTTACGGGTGCAAGATCAGCTATAGAATACGGTTGTCACTCTCATAACTGTACTAAGGACTCGAATACAGGACTGACAACCGTATCCCACTGCTGTGTGAACATAAATGTAAAAGCAGAACATAAATGTAAAAGCAGCCCATGTGACTCATTATCAGCTGCTCCTTGACAGCAGTTAAATGAAAGGATACCATCTACATTGTAGACCTTGACTCCCCATGAGCGAGCATTAGCCAGCACACTGTTCTGATACTTCTCCTGCAAAACAACAAACATTCAGCTGTCAACAATAACATCAATAACAACAATGGCTTATTCTGATGACAAATTAAAAAAACAAAACAAAACTGAAGGATAGACAGATTTTTTTATTATTATACTATCCATTATAGTCATGTTTTGAAACATCAAATAAATTTACTGGCTATCAGGCATTTGATACAACATACAAGTGGGTCCTAAAGGCTGAGACCGCCATAGTAACATTTCTTACAATTTTTTCTAACTTAATACAATTAATTTTCAGTAGAAATAATGTGAGTATTGAAAACCTGATCTGAGTTTAAATAATGTATTGGTATGTGGTGTGCCCCTTTTTGCTTTAATGACAACAGCACATGAAAAAAATTGATGGTAATGTCCCCTAGCATGACTGAATGTTGGAGCACCACATGACTGTAAGAGCACATTTATGCGCTGCATTAATGTAAAATAATGAAGAATTTTCTGCACAAAAATTCAGGTGTGGACTTACATTGCTGTGGATGGCTTTTTCCAGTAACGCTCTTCCACGACTGCCACAAACCTTGAGGTGAAAAAGACATTTAGAAGTCATTATCAGCTACTAAACATCCCTGTGCAAACCTTTAGAAATATTTAAATTCACTTTTATAGCATTTTCTCAATATACCATTTCAAAGCAGCTTTCCAGATTTTAGCTTTTATATGCTCAATGAACAAGACAAAGGTGAATGTGGCCCAAAAAAAAAAAAAGGAAAAAAAAAAAAAAAATGTTCATGGTTTTTTTTTTTTTTTAAGAAAAAAACGACCTTGGGAAGAATCAGGATTCAGCATGGGAGGCCCCTCCGTAAACTCCATCAGATAGTAACAAACTGACTGCACATCATCCATTATGTAAATTAGACAAGAACAAAAGTTAAGGATCTTGTCTTTAACTACTATGCGCACTAAATTTTAAACTTTAAATTAATCATTTGATACAATACTCTGGAGTACATGTTTTTAGTACTAGTATGTACTTTAGTACATGTTTTTCATAGTACTAGAGCTACATGATTCTAGATAAACTGAGAATCATGATTTATTCGTTTCAAACTGAAATCACAATTCTCCCGTGATTCTGAACAGACAACTAAACAAAATAACATGTAATTTACAAATTAATTTGACTGAATTACTAAAAAAAAAAAATGGTCTGACTGTGAATGAATGATATATAAATACTTGTTTCATGACTGGATGAATTTTTTAACAGTCACTTGTCGCCACTTAGTGGCGTAACAATGTAATCGAAACAATCATTTTTTGAAGTTCCATATTACTTTCAAAAAGTGATTTGCTCTATTTTAATTGATACCGTAAACATCAGTACTTATATCCAAAATATAAACTTTTATCCAAGCACTTCTGTGATAATCTGAATATTTATAAGACAGAAATAAAGATACTGTGTGGTTGAAAATACTGTTTGTGCAGTGGTTTCATATTTAGATGATGACAACTGCTCTCTTTGGCTCAGTGGCAGGGTAAACACAGATTTAAATGTCCCAGTATGATTTTGTCAAAGGTTTAATAGACACAGGCAAATCGTTATCATTTAGAAATAAGATTGTGTGAGCGTTTGAATCGACATCACAATCTTTTAACTATTAATCTTGCAGCTCTACATTGTACTTATATTTAAAAAAATACCTGCATTTGATTACAGCTGTAATTAATTTCAGTACTTATTTACAAAATTAGTGTTTACTCCTCCATTTCACCTTTAGTTATGATAGTTCACCCAAAAATGAAAATTATAATGCATGACCGGATGATTTGGTACATACCAGAGGTTTGGGGGTTCCAGATTGTTTCCCCCCTGCAGTACATGAACTATTCACCAGCAAATCACTATGAGCTTCTTTAGTGCCCGTCACAACCACATTCACATCCTTAGTGAGGAAACTGTCTACTTTCTACAGGAAACAGTCAACAGACAGAATGTGATTTACTATTTAACATCAATTTGCATATAGGGCAACCATTACTATAATTTCCTGTTTTGTCCTGTACAGATGAATGACAAAATGCTATCTCTCACCCCTCCCAGACGGATGATGATATCAGTGAGCGTGGCAGACTGATGTCTCTTCACATCATGCAGGTAGAAGGATTGGCCCCTCACACCACCAAGCAGATCTCCTGTCATTTCTTGAACTGAAACAGGTTTATGATTGTTTATATGCATGTTAATTAATCTGTGGGCAAAAGCTATGCGTTAAAGTACAAAGTGCTAGAAACCTTATTAGTTTTGTGCCCTAAAACTGATCCTAGAGACTTGAAACTTGGTCAATCAGATTTCTGAATGATGATATGTACTGAAGACTGAAGTAATCGCTGCCGAATATTCAGCTTTGTCATCACAGGAATAAATTAAATTTCTTTTAAATAGTAATAATATTTCACAATATTACTGTTTTTACTGTATTCATCTTAGTGGTTTTGGGTATTACACAATATCAAAGAATATCAAACAGAACTCTGTTTACTGGTTTTGGATAACAGACAAAACAAGGGTCTTCTGACAGGATGTGGTAAAGAGGCTGGATTCAACATTCTTTGCTTTACTGATGTGTTGGAAGGATATAACTCCATAGGGCTGTACACAAAATTGCATATTATCCAAGTAGGCATTTATTTCATGACTGTTAAAAAAAAGTATGTTCTATATAGTATGAATGCAACTGCAGACATACTACATTGATTCATTATGTTATTGTCATGATGAATCAGTTGGGTCACTTCACAACTCCTCTCCTGTGGCCCCATGGGATAGTAAAGTGTCTATTGAATGAGCACTTCAAAATATTGACGAAGTAGTAGATTAGAAGTAGCAGATTATCCAGGGATGTTTTGCTGTTTTATGAATACGTATTCAACATGCTATTCATTTCACATACTGTTTCTCACCTATAATAAACCGTGATTCAATTTGATTTCAGCCCAATTTGATATCAGTTCCTTTGGAAATATTTCCACTACAAAATTCTCTCAACTAATGCTGTAAAATATACAGGGATCCCACTCACTTGGTTCTCTGAAGCAAAAGGTCAGCATGAAATCAAAATTTACCCTATGTTGTTTGCACACATTACTAGACTTGTAGTGAACAATTAGTAAATGCATGTTAATCCACAGAAAAAAAAAATTGTTGGTCTACATAAATTTTATTCAAAATCTGAAAGTTTGCTTTCCTCTATGGAATGGTGTTCCTTCCCTAAAAAGTTGGTCGCAACTTTTGGTTCTGACAGACTTTAAATAATAAAGGAATACTTAATATTATGGCTTGGCATTGACACAAATTTCAGGATTCGGATACACATCAGGTATGGTACATGGAAATTTTTCTCAAGTAAAAGAAACAACAACTGATTTGTATACAAACATTTACACACACAAAAAAAAAAAAAAAAAAAAAAAAAAAAACATAATTTATGTTTCTACTCTAGTTCGTTTTTAAAATATAAACATTGAAATGGTGGCTGACCTATTCAGTGTGTTTTTTTTAATTATTATTACTGGAATATTATAACCTCCCATAACCTCCTACTATGCACCTCCAATCCAGCAGATGTCCAGAAGATGGCGTCCAAAGATCAATAATTATCAAATACAGGTTAAACATGCTAGCATGTTGTGAAAAAAGGGGAAAACACAACACCACTTAAAACCTGATGACTTAAATAACAAGAATCAAGAAAAAATGAGTTTACAAATGTAATAGATAACTGCATTTCAAACATGCCATTTATTATTATCGATTTCTCGATTTATTATGGAGTGAAACATTTGGAATACATTTTTTTTAACTACTAACGTTACATCCGGCGTGAAAAAAAAGTTGCAACATAATTGTTAAATAAGTGCTAAACCTTTAAACAGCCATGTTGGAAAATGCCTTAAAATGCCATTGTATTAATTGATATATTGTCGGATATTTACCATAGTAGTGCTTAGTTTTGTTTGATTTATAACATGTTTTGGGGAATGTGAATACCATGAATAAATGAATAAATAAATGCTGTGTTCTGTATACATGTAAACTCTATAAATCAAAGGGTGGTGTTTTCCCTCTTTTCCAAACTATCAACTGTTCGCATCAACAAAACATGCATTATTAGAGTATTCGTGAAAAGATTCACCTTACCTTGAGGTTCTTTGCTCATAATGACTAAAACATCGTGATTCTTAATATATTAAATCATCCTAAAATAGATAGTTTCCAAGCGTTATAAATGTTACAAGCAGTGTGATCTGTGAATCTTTTCAAACGACCCTCCTGAATCTCTTCTTCGTTAGTTCGCTCTTTGCTGTAGCGCGCAATGTTGCACGTTATCGCCACCCACTGGCGTTTAGTACATTACAATGGCTCCAAAAACTATTTGGAGCTTATGGTAACGCCATATTTATTTTTGACAGGAATGAAAACGAGGCTGTGAGAGATAGCCATTGGCTCTGCAGTACTAGTCCTATGACGCTTACTGTTTGGAGATTTTTTTTTAATATTTTTAAGTGGGCCTGTTAATATTATGACACTATGCTTTACCTCTTCAGTTTTTGTCTTTTGAACAAGAAAAGTTATTAAAATATATCATGAAGCGTACCTCACTGATATATTTGCTGATCATTCATGAATTAATCAACTTTTTGAATGAATAATTCAATGACACATAGCAGGGGAGCCCTCATTACTTATAAAAGGCTAGAAATGCCCTCGCTGCAGAGCTGTGACGTCCAGCTCCATCTCTGTGGACCTAATGTTTTGTTTAGCCATAGGGTTATGGGAAGGGTTAGGGTGTTGGGGCAGGACGTCAAGCTCCACCCATTGGCTCTCCTAGGCTCTGCAACAGTGCAACTGTCTTGAGAAAATCTCAGAATTATTATTTTGCTAGAATCAGACATAACCACGATTTTGAGTAACTTATCCAGTTATATTCATCGCAATGTTGTAAAAAAAAAGTTATTTGACAGAATGATCAAATTTACTCAATGAAACAAACATGATACAAAACAATACATAGTGGCTCATATCATATCCCTAATAGGACCAGAACTGCTAAAGTGTGTTATCCACCGGTTAATGAACGGCAGTATTCCTCTCCATCCGCTTCCGCGAAATATGATCTCATTACATATTTTTCCTTTAACATGCGTCATTTGCCCTACATTTTTTTTAATAACATCAAAAATAATTACAGTAAACAATTGATGACTCCTATAAAATAACCCAGAACCCGGGCTTTCATTTGTTGCGAAAAGGAAAAAAAAAGTGCCCGCAAGCAACATCCCAGCTTGAGATCTTCCACGTTTACACATCCGAACTCCTCCTACAAAAGCCCACAACTCACTGTCGAGCCCTCACAAGCCTCACTCACAGTCTACACTTTCCTTAAAATGCTACAGAGGATTATTTTGAGTTTATTGCTGGCGACATGGTTCTATGTGGACTGTAACCCCGGGCCGATCGACGATATTGCAGTTGATCGATACTTCATTCCCAAGCGATGCGTCAGAGAAGTGAAATCAGGAGATTTCGTGCGTTATCACTATAACGGCACTTTTACAGACGGAAAACGGTTTGACTCTAGGTGAGGTGATCCAGCCTGAGTGATGTTCATTCTTTGCATCTTGCACATTACTTTTTGCTTCTGTCAGCGATACCATTGGGTTTGGTTTTCAGGTGTACCTTGATTTTCTGGACATGCACCGTTAGAATATGCTTTTTTATATAATATGGTAAAAAATGGGCTACTTGCATGATTTTCATTTTAGTATCTTTTGTAGTATGATGCAAATACTAGGTTTATTCAAGATGGTCTCAAGTCTCTTTAGCAAAAACAATAGTAAGATTGCATATTATTATGATGACTGTGTGAGCTTCATTCATGCATGCAACTTTTTTGGTCATCATGGTGTACCCTACGTGGACAAAAACTTGGTTTTGGGCCTCCTCAGCCTCGTGCATTTTTTTCTACGCAATTAGGAATCCCAGGATACATGATATACATTGCAGCAATATTTTCCTGTAAGCTGCTTTGAAATGGTGTAGAGGTACATTGTCAAAAGAGCTATTTAAATAAAATTGGTTTGAATTAAAATACCCTTGATTGGTGTTCATGTGCTGTATGTCACTTTGAGAATACATATAAAGTAAGGTAATTTTCTGCTTTAATTGCAGCTATGATAAGGGGGCTGCATTCTTTGGACAAGTGGGCCATAAGTGGCAGTTTGCTGGAGTGGACAAGGGCATCCTGGGTATGTGTGTGAATGAGCGTCGGAGGATCACTGTGCCCCCCCACCTGGCCTACAGTAGCCAAGCAGCAGGTAATATACCCAAACACAACTTTTACATTGATAAAATGTATATACTAGTTCATTTCTTCAAACTTTCAAAGCAGCCCCAAAAAATATTTGGACACACAGTTCGTAAACACAGCCTTAACATTTTTGGGACTGGGCATTAGATATCAAAGCAAGTATATTAAAAAATGTGAAAACTCCTGTCTTTCTTATCTTCTTTTTGTGAAACGCTTATTAAAATAAGTGGCATTTGGTTGAAGTACCTCCTGAGATTAAAATTTTAACAATTTAGTGCACATTTGTATGTTCACAGTTCTCTGAAGTTGGTTAAAGGTAATGGTCTCATCTTTGTAGCTGGTGGATTGAAACTTTTTTTTTTTTTTTAGTTGTGATAGTGTCTCAATTCACATTACATTCACACTGGTGTTTTAGGAACCCGATCAAATGTAATAACTATTATTATTATGGGCCAAGCACCTATTGTAATCAGTGGCGTTCTTCTTATTATTCTTCCGCTCTGGGAGTCTATGGCAGTCCATGAAACCGCTTGTGGGAAAGTTATGAAATTTGGCACACTGATAGTCTGAAATGTCAACATAGCAAATTTGGAGTCTCTAACTCAATCCCTCTAGTGCCATCAACTGTCCAAATTTTCACTTACCGTTTGCGCTAATAACTTTTTCTCCTCTGATTCCTTGACTCATGCCGATTCGATAGGACCATATGACTTCATTTTGTGTCATGATAATTTGTGTGAAAAACCTACCTTTTTGAACTCGTCCTAAACACTTTGTTCGATTTTCATGATCAGATCAATCAGATCAGATCATCTTCAGACCATGCTGGCAAAAATGTATTAAAAGCTTTTTGATAAACTCAACCATTCTTGAATAACACGCAAATTAATTTAACATAGAGCACCCCAAATATGACTTAAGGCTATATCTCCGCAACGCTTTATCATATTCTGACCAAACTTGGTACATGTCATCCTAAGCATGAGCAGAGAATACATGCTGAGTTTCGGCGCAACGCCACCTACTGGTCCGGAGATATGAAAAATGGCTATTTTTGCTTATAATGGTTTGTCTAAATGGTTTAAATGTGGTCACGTCAGAGGCACGGGGCATCTTGCTGAGAGATCAGCCATTTTGGGTGTCAGCCATTTTGAATTTTGTGCTAAAATGCTGTATTTTATGAACGCACTAGTGTATCGTTACGAAACTTGTGCTGCGTCCCAATTCGCCTACTTATACTACGCCCTAAAAGTATGTACTCTTTCTGTGAACAAAAAGTACTTACTTTTGAGTGTGTAGCAAAAGAGTAGACAAGCTTTGGGACATACTATCATGTCATACAATCGCGTCTTTTCTCTCTGTCGCATCCTGTCAATCATCTTACATCCTCCACATTTCATTAAGCTAATTTCCTACCGTATCGGAGTGAAATGCAGCACGTTGATCTGCAGTCGCTTGTCTTTCATGTGGAGAACTCTCCTCTTATTAATGCATAATGATGCATTAAAAATAAAAATAACACAGATAACATTAAATAAATATTTTCTATCAGGTTGAATTGATTATTAGTCACTCAAACCTCTCAGCGTCGATCGCGCATATCCGCCATGTGTTGTAGTTTTTTAACACTTTTTACTTGTGTTTGTAGTTCCGAACTGAATCCTCATCTAACGCGCAATGGGTTGTGGGCAATATTAGCCTTTATAGTGTGCACGGATCCACACTAAAATCTACCGGAAATAGTAGATCATCCGGGGACTTTTGGCATACTCTTTTCAACATACTATGCTTTGGGACACACTTATTTTAATCTCACATACTATTTAGGATGGATAGTATGGACATTGGGATGCAGGGTTGGTATGGGTCATCAGCATGATAGACCTGAAGAAGCCTGAGAAGTTTCAAGTCAGCGCCACCTAGTGGTAAGATCAAATATTCAAATGCTTATAACTTTGGGTGTGGTAGACTTATTTTCACAGGAGACCTCTCCTTTGACTCCTGAATCCTTGCCAAGTCCAACGATACCAAACATGCTAGGTTTTGACTTACGGTTTGTGCGAAGTGTTGATTGAGCGCTTAAAAACTTTTGTGAATATCTTCTAAACCGTTACTCTGATCGAAACAAAACCACCATAGGAAATACAGAACCTTAGCTGGTTAACTAAATGCTAATGCCCAAATGTCAAAATTTTGATAAGAAGTGGCAAAAAAAAATCTAAAAAAATGTCATACATGGGTTATTTTTTATGTTCTCATGCCTATAAATGTTTATAACTCCAAAACAAAATGAGATACTTTCACCAAATTTGACACACATGTATGAGTTCACACTGGGGACACATAAAAAAAGTGGTTGGATTGCGCCTCTTGGTGGCACTATAATTGAACAAAACATGAAATTGCCATTAATTACAATACAGTACTATATAAAATGTTATATTATATGAATGCATTGGTGTACCATTACGAAACTCAGTATGTGTCATAGGCACACTGCTCTGGATGTTCTCAAATGGTTTCAAGACAGCGCCACCTTGTGTTCAAACGTTGTAATAACATTTTTAAAAAATGTTAATAGATTTATATAAATGTGGCCTATTGTAATGAGAATGGTCTTAATAGATTCTGTGGGTCATGCTGAGAACATTGATGCCAATTTTGCCATAGTCAGCCAAATTTCCTTTTCAAACTACTCCTTGACCATTGGTCCAATTTCCACCAAAATCGAATCGTATCCTCTTCAGACCATGTCGGTAAAATGGATTTCGTGTTGATAGACGAAACCCTTTTCATATACCACAGCAACAAATTTGAGGCATGATGCCAAAATGACTCTTGAGGCTGTATCCCTGTAATGCTTGACATATTGACACCAATTTTTGCGATTGTCATTGTCACCTCAGTCTGACCATACCACATTAATTTGGTCACAGCGCCTCCTATTGGTCGAAAGTAAGTGATAAACCAGTAAATCTTTATTATTGACTATATTTGTGGTTTTTCAGCTCTTTAGCCTAAAATGATCTTAATAGATCTTTAATTGCTCACTGTTGCAGTTGGTCTGATGCTCACAGCCATTTTGGCTGGGTTGTTGTGCCGCTTTTGTGCTTGGCCCCGTAAATGCTGCTTGCAGCTTTAATTCTTAATATTATTATGTTTTAAATCTATTTACCAAATTAATACAGAAATATATTACTGTTATAATTTACAATTGTACTGTAAAAGAAAATGTTGAATATTTGATCATTATAATAATAATAATCGTATTTTACGCTATGTTACAATACTAATTGTTAAATTCTTCACTTTCAAATGTTTCCTCTGTCTATAAAACATATTTTGTTGGAATGTACTACTTTGAATGTCATTATTCACCATTTTTTTTTTTTTTTTTTGTACACAAAGTTTTTTAATGGATGTTTTCAAAAATGTTTCACCAGGAACAATCTTAAGTTTTTTATCAAATATTGAAATGAAAAATCTTATATAATGTTTGTTATAGCTATGTGAGTTGATTATTAACTGTTGGTTTTTTTTTTTTTTACTATTACTGTGCTAATTTATTTATTTTTAATGTCGTTCTTGCCATAAAAATAGCCATAGATGCTGATATGGCAATAAATAAACAAACAAACAAACAATCACTTTCAAATGTTCAAAGACTCAAGCTTTAAATGTTCCTTTTATTTAGGTGGAATACTACTAAAATGCTGTAAACTGCCCACAAAAAATGTTGGAAATTATGTGAATGTATAAAAGTGAATGCATTGAATTCCTAGATGAATATTAAACTCACAGCACATGTAGAGAGTTTTCTGCATCTTCAGTGAACAGAGAAGCTCTCAGATGCTGAATACACCCGATCACTAGCTGCTCAGAAAGGCACACTTAGCTCTGAAACACGCAGCACATCAGACTATAGTTGTTTTGCTGCCTTTTGATTTAGTTATTGCCCTAAACAATATCACATCTCTCATGCAGCCCCATTTATATTTAAATTTTACATTGGATATAATTATTATTTTTCATCAACTCACAAATCCCTACAGTTCTCTCAAAACCCCCAGAGGTTGTGTCCTATAAGAAATTTATGAACCACTAGCATTTGCAATCACTGTAATATGTATTCCTTCTGTGCCATTTTAGGTGGTACAGTGCCACCAGACACAACATTAGTGTTTGATCTGGTTCTACTAGACGTCTTTAACAGAGCAGACCAGGTTCAGACCAAAGTCATCAGTACACCTAAAGACTGCAAGCGCTCAGTCATGAGGACTGACTTTGTGCGTTTTCACTTTAATGGGACATTGCTGGATGGCACCGTGTTTGACTCCAGGTTAGTGCAACTTTCTGTCCCAGATGGAATTGCAAAAAATAATGATTGTTTTCAAACAGGTTTCCTGAATGCTCCTGTCTCAAACTCACACTCTTCACACTTTTTAAATGTTACTACTTGTTTCAGAATGTTTAGAGAAGTAGCATTCCCTTTATGTTAGCAAAATGATAAAATGTAATTGTTGCCTAAACATTTGCATAACCAAGAAAATTTTTTTTTAAAACATTTAAAAAAATAATGAACTTTCAGAAATAACGATTTTATAACTTCATTGGAACGTTAACAAAATGTTCTTAGAACATATTTTTTTGTTAGCTGGACAGAGCCACAGGGTTTACACTTGTAAATCATCTTACTTATGTCTTAGCAGTAGTTGTCTTTGTATATTGAGCTTGCATAAGAGAATGTATTTTAACATTTAAAAATGTAATATTAAAGTATGGACACACGTCAAATATCAGATGTACCCATTTTGAAATGTTGCACAGATGTATGTTGACTAATCTTATATGAGCATCTTGCAGCTACAAGCGTTCCCAGACACAGGATTCTGTGGTTGGAGAAGGTTTGCTCATAAAAGGCTTGGATGAAGGGTTACTGGGCATGTGTGTGGGAGAAATACGACACTTCATCATCCCTCCATTTCTGGCATTTGGAGAAAAAGGATATGGTAAGCGAGCAAACCATTTGCATGTGTATATATAAAGAGCATCCAATTCTTTATCAGTCATAGATTTTAATTAAAATCTTGGAAATTGTTCCATTCTTTAATGTTGGACTTTACACACTTGAAATTGTCAACTCAGTGTCAGTGTAATTCTGGGTTATCTTGCTCCATGTTTCACACTGTTCATGCCTTAGGATAGTTGTTAACTAACGGTTAATTTCTGGGTAATTGGGTTTTGCAGATTTCACACTGCACATTCGTAAACCTTGGGTTCTCATTCAGTTATCAATCAGATGAATAACATTGACTGGACAATAACAAATCACAACCTGTTTTAGTAACTGCTAATGGCTGGAATACACTACAATATTTCAGACTGATTCTGTGTCTGATTCTCAGTTGTGTATGATGGCCAGTTTTTCCTCTGTAACACTGACAGAGTTGGAAAGTATATGATGTCTATTAAATTAAAAAAAAGAAAAAAAAAAAAAAGTTAATTTTTTACAAGTCATGCAGTGTATTCCAGCCTTTACAAACCTAGAGGTGTAATGCAGTCGGATGTTGAATTTTTTTTTCTAAAAATAAAAAAAAAGTAAAAAGTTTCCCCTTTGTGTTGGGGTTGATTTGACCCACATATTTTTTATGTTCAAAATTAGCTGCAGACACAAAATTAAAACATTTCCTTGATTGACTACTTGTGACTATTTGATTTGCACACTGAGGTGCAAATAACTTAGACTAAGTATAAATAGTATCTAACATTTTTTGTACTTGTTGTAAATAGTATCAATATTTGTACTTGTATAAATAGCCTCTGTCTTTTTTTTTGTCTGGTTCTCAAACCCTTGTGAGGGTAAAATGGGTTTCACACACTTCTTTTCAGTGCTGCAACAGACTAGTAATTAAAATAGTCAAACACTTCATTGCACAGTGAAACTCAAATAGATAAAGAAATTCTGAATCTTTGATATTGAAGACGAGTTTAGAGTAAACTTTGAGTCTTATATTTCTCATTTATTTCACATTTTGGTATTTGGCAAGCTGCAAGAAAGGTTTTTAGTTGTTGTTTTTTTATCTGACACTGCTGTTTTTCAAAGTGTTGATTTTCGGTGAATTGCATGGAAACCACAGCACCATAGATGTAACAAAAAAAAGCTCAAAACACATCTGAGAAAAAGTTAAAAAAAATTCCAAGAAGAAATAGTTTAAAGGGGTCATATAATGCCACGTTTACAAATAAGTCTCTGATGTCCCCAGAGTGTGTGAAGATTTAGCTCAAAATACCCTACAGATAATTTTTTTACAGCATGTTAAATTTGTCACTTTTTGAGGGTGAGCAAAAATGCTCTGTTTTTGTGTGTCTCTTTAAAGGTGCCATAGAATTGAAAATTTAATTTACCTTGGCATAGTTGAATAACAAGAGTTCAGTACATGGAAATGACATACAGTGAGTCTCAAACACCATTGTTTCCTCCTCCTTATGTAAATCTAATTTGTTTGAAAGACCTCAGAAAAACAGGCGAATCTCAACATAATACAGACTGATACGTAACAGTCAGGATCATTAATATGTACACCCCCAATATTTGCATATGCCAGCTTATGTTCAAGGCATTAGACAAGGGCAGCCAGTATTAACGTCTGGATGTGCACAGCTGAATCATCAGACTAGGTAAGCAAACAAGGACAACAGCAAAAAATGGCAGATGGAGCAATAATAACTGACATGATCCATGATATCATGATATTTTTAGTGATATTTGTAAATTGTGTTTTTTAAATGTTTTGTTAGCATGTTGCTAATGTACTGTTAAATGTGGTTAAAGTTACCATTGTTTCTTACTGTATTCATGGAGACGAGCCGTTGCTATTTTCATTTTTAAACACTTGCAGTCTGTATAATTCATAAACACAACTTCATTCTTTATAAATCTCTCCAACAGTGTGTAATGTTAGCTTTAGCGCGTTAGCCATGGAACACTATCAAACTCATTCAGAATCAAGTGTAAACATCCAAATAAATACTATACTTACATAATCTGATGCAGCATGCATGACGAACATTTTGTAAAGATCCATTTTGAGGGTTATATTAGCTGTTTGAACTTTGTTTATGCAATGTATTATAGAGTCGCGAGCTCGGGGGCGGGGAGTGCGAGGATTTGAAGGGGATGCAGCCTGAATCGGCGCATATTTAATGATGCCCCAAAATAGGCAGTTACAAAAATTAATTAAAAAAAAAATCAAATGCATTTTGAGCCGAAACTTCAGACACATTCAGTGGACACCTTAGACTTATATTACATCTTGTGAAAAAGCATTTTATGGCACCTTTAAATGCAAATGAGCTGCTGTTCCCAAGAAGAGGGTGGAATTTCAAGAGCTCATGTTAGCAGCTCCAATTACCTCACATAGACTCACTGAAAATGTTAGAAACTCTTCAGCCTTTTATGTTCAAACCGATGTCAGACAATGATGGAGAGACTCAAGAAGATGTGACATGTAGAATGTAGATGTAGAATGCAACAGAACGTTTCTGAATGGTTAGTTGATGAATTTATGTAGTGATGTGGAGTTAACTACCTTAAAGTCATTGATTAGCATATTCTGTCATGATAATCTATAAATTGCTCATGTGGGAACTGTTGTAAGATGCCTACAGAGCCAGAGAATATATGCTGCATGAAGATAGAACCGTGGGGTTAAACAACGTCTCTTTTTGACTTTTCATTCTTTGTTTCCCTTTATTTCATCCTTCTTGCATCTCTCTTTTCCCCAGGCACAGACATCCCTCCTCACGCCTCAGTTGTATATCACATTCTCCTGGAAGACCTCCACAACCCTAAAGATGACATAATTGTGGAGGTCAAAGAAACGCCTGAACCATGTGCACGCAAGTCTGTTGCGGGCGACTACATCCGCTACCACTACAATGCCTCCTTCCTCAACGGCATCACATTTGACTCCAGGTTTATTTCCTGCCTTTTTTTATTTGCTTGCTTGTTGTTATGTTAGGTTTGCAGTAGATGTAGATTCTGATGTATTACCTCTAATATCACAGTTATCAGCACAACCAGACGTACAACACATACATTGGACTTGGCTACATGATCGCAGGCATAGATAAAGGCTTGCAGGGTGTGTGTACAGGGGAGAGGAGAAGAATCATCTTGCCGCCTCACCTTGCGTATGGCCAGCAGGGGGCAGGTTAGATGATCTTAATGCATTTTAAAGGACCTGTTTGCCAATGAAAGTGGAACGAAAGTGTGTTTCGCCAGGGTTAGAAATTTACTTTTACATAAAGGGCCAATATTTGTGTCCTGGAATTGATTTCCAGGTGCATTTTTTTTTTTTTTTTTATACAATTTTATATTTTTATAATTACATACCATAATAAATGTATCTGTGTTATTCTGTGTTAAATCCTTAAATTTACGATTACTTCAATCAATGAATCAATCAATCAATCATAATACTACTGTTACCAATTACATTTTATCAATCAACATCAACAAAAACCATCTTGACAATGCAAAGGTGGAACAGAGGCATTTATGGCATTTATGTACATGTATGTTTAATGCACGAATGTTGACACACTGCCGTTTTAACATAGGACCGCCCTGAGCAAGTTCACAGCGAGTCCGCCATTGCTGCACTGATGAGAATTTCTCCCAAGTGTTTTAAGAGCTATGCAGCTGGATGGATTAATCCACTTAGCTCTCTCCATTTACTCCCTAAATCTGAACTGCAGAAAACGAGGTGGATTAACTTGGTTTTCCAGGAAAATGCTCCCTCAGTTCTGCCGAAATTTGTTTGTCTGCGCGAAACATTTCACACCGGACTGCTTAGTGAACGAATATCAATACAAAGGGACAATACAAAACAGAGACTGTGCTAGAAATGTGCTACTCAAGGATATACAACTAAAAACTGTTTGTGTTGTTTAGTGAAAACAGGTACTTCATCTTTTGTGTGAAGTACAATAAACATAATAAAACTCATCTGTAAAGTTTTGGCCATCATTCCGGCAGTACAACAGGCTTGAAGTAATATAGTGGATTAAAAACAAGAAGACAATATAATTTATAACCGTAATTTAACTAAACTATAACTGTTCTATCTCCATGCAGCATATATTTGCAGTTTCTGACATTATAGTGCGTCCTGATTGTCTGGCTATCACCAGACCAAGCTCAATTTAAAATTGAACATTGGTCTGGGGAGTTTGCTATGAATTTCCTACTGCACAAGAGGTGTGATCAACAAGCATTATTCACACAATTGGATAGTCCTTCCAATCAGATCGACGATCCGGGTGACGCACTTTTGCAGAGCGATGCGAAAACTCCAGACAGGCTTAGTTTGTATTGGTTTGTAGCATTGATCAGCGGTTTGCAGAAGCAGCAATGGCATCGAGCGATTTTTGCAGGTCACATGAACGTGAGTGGTATTTACAGCCAGTCGAGCAATTTGTTTGCTAAACTAAAGAAGTCATTTAGCATCGTTGAGAGGTTAATTGGATTGATGGTCGTGCGAGAGACGTCATCGTGTTATACCCGCCCAGAGCCATAGAAAGAGTTCTGTACCCGCCAATAGCGAGCAAGGTGGATAAGCCAGTCTGTGATTGGTTCCCGCAAAAGTGTAACAGATGCAGCAGAAATTAATGTACGGGTTTCCAGACTGAGTTGCCGGGCGAAATCAAATCGTCGGCAGATCAGGCTGGGTTTACCCAGTCTAGCGTCCTGACTGAATCCTGGAGAATCAGCTCTTGAAGCTCTGCTCTCTTAGGCAGAGCGCAGCAGCTCATTTTCATTTAAAGGGACCACACTGAAACGGCGCGTTTTTGCTCAACCACTAAAAGTGGCAATTTTAACATGCTATAAAAAATTACCTGTGGGGTATTTTAAGCTAAAACTTCACATACACACTCTTGGGACATCAGAGACTTATTTTACATCTTATAAAATTGGGCATAATAGGTCCCCTTTAATAATAATAAAAAACAAAGATATGACATCCAAAGTCTTTTTTTTAATCCAAAAGGTTTTAATTATATTTTGCTACATATAAAAGTATTTGAAAGATTTTGAAGTGTCAAAAAGTTTAACCGTCCAAAGGCTAATACAGCCATTTCATTTCTGATTTAAAATATCTTAAAATATAATAGGGGATATATATTTTTTATTATGGCATGATTTTATAACATCACATATCAACATGCAAAATGGTATTAAATTTATGTGTAGAAGTTGTTGCTTCTATGAGAATTTATTTCATTGAGGTCATTTGGAGTAACCAATATAAAAGGGACCATTTTGGATCAAGTCATGTGGTCAATGTCATGTTACAGGATGTGACATCATTCAGGCGATTGCACAGGACCCACACGGTCGTGAAGCAAAGTAACTAACTCTCTCTTAACTATTTGAGAAATTCATGTTTTCACTTGCTCATACGCATGTCCCGAAACATCAGGTCATTTGGTACAAATGCTATTAAACATGGAAAATGTAATATTTTAAAAACTCGTACTAAATATAAAATGTTTGATTGTCCTTTTGCTAGATCTAGATATCAGCCTGTTAGCATTGTTAGAAAATATCGTCATTCGGTATAACCAAAAGTGTAATTTGTTAAAACCGAAATTATGGTTAAACTAAATGACTTTTTTGGTAACAAATTTTGTCCATCTTGTAATAAATGACAAAAGCAGTGTTAATTGATTATAAAAACCAGATAACTCATTGTTAACACTAATTATATCTCCATTATATTTTTTGACACTTTTAAAAACCTTATTCGTCAATAATCCATTCACACATTTGCATAATGTAAATACTTTACATAAACTATATAAATAAAAAAACAGGAACTCATTTCAGGTTAGGGCTGCAGTATTGTGACAGATATCATTATTGTTGATTATTGCTCTTGATATTATAATATTTATTATTAATGTTAAAAGAATAAATACCTTTTGTGGAAACGGCATGTCATATTCTGTCTACAGAGTCAAAACAACCTATGATCCGTTTATGAATTAGTTAATTGGTATTTATGCATTAGAAAATCTAATTTTCATATGGATTATTTTAGAAGTATTTTAGTAAAAACATAATGGTTATTCAAACTGGAAATAAATTACATACAGAAAGTGAGCAAAGAATGTCCAAGAAGCTGTCCATGACTTCAGTGTAGCGCTAGTTATGCACTCTCACAAAAACTATAATCAAAGAAGCTGTGTACACTGCAAAATTAATCTGTTGCTGACATCGTATCTGCACTTTGTTTATGATGAGAGAATTCATGAGAGTGCAGATTCAGAATTCAGTCAGTGATCTTGCTCACTGATTAAAACTCTGGTGTTTTCAGCATTGACTAATCTAAATGCCTCTGATTGGCCATTGCATTTATAAGCTCAACATAAATGTGTGTGATTGGTTATTTTGCCCAACGTGTTAAAAAAAAAAAAATTAAAAAATCAAACGCAACATATGCAGGTCTAAATGCAATGCCGCAACCAACACTTTTCATTTTCACTTTAAATGTGTCAGCCATAACAGATTTAGTTTAATTGTGCAGGGGCATTTTTTGCCCCATTATCCTGAATTTGGGGAGATTTTTTTTCTTTTTTCTTTTTCATTTTGGTGACATTTTTGCCCCCAAGCCCCTATTAATTTCTAGTCCTGGTATACACTCACATGAGATGAAAACTGTACTCAATAATTTTCTATAAAAGTGTTTTAATTGTGCATGGTGTGGGTCATGTCCATAAATATATTTGCCATGTTGAAATGAGGTGGCCCACTGTGTTTCATTAAAAGTTGGAGAAAATTCTTTCACTCATTGGCTGTCACGTTTATAGATACAATAGTAGCATAGTGTTGTTTGGTGACAAGAAGAGTGAAAATTAGACAGTGGAACCCATTTATTATTGAGCTTTACCAGTGGAGACAATGGGAGAACCTCATATACAGCCGAAGAAACAGAAAAGGTCTAAAGACAGAATGACAAAGACAAAAAAAAAAAATAAAAAAAATAGAAGTGCTAGTACCTTTTGTGTGTTTCAAAATCATATTAGTATAAGAGTATATAAATAATTTTCATTAAATTTTGGAGTGAACTCTTGAGTAAATAAATCTCCTCAACCACTACCAGTGTACAGCATCCACCTCAGTGATGCAACGATAGCCATGGATCAGAATGCACATCTCACACACCACCTTTTTGGTGGAGGGAAGGCAGAAGGATAAAGCCAGTTAGTAGATGTATGCATGATTGGAGTTCTCCCATATAGGTATTGATCAGGCTAAGCCCGGCTTAATTTTGAATAGGCGAGAGTTACAGAGTGAAGATAGATCCTGGTAATTCCCGTTTGCATTCAAAATGTGAATATGCAGTAAATGTTGCTCTGTTTTGGTCAGGTAAGGACATCCCAGGTTCGGCCGTATTGGTCTTTGACATCCACGTGATAGACTTCCACGGTGTCAAAGATCCTGTACAGGTGGAGATCCTGCATAAATCTGAGGTGTGTAATGAAACCAGTGAGGTGAATGACTTCATTCAGTACCACTACAACTGCTCACTGCTGGACGGCACATTGCTCTTTACATCGTGAGTTTCCCCAATCATTTCTTCAGATTTCACTCTGAAACTCATTTCACATACAGTTCCATCCATCCAATCAATCAGGGCTGCACGATTTATCACACAGTACGAAAAATAACATTAAACTTAAACACGATTCTTGGTGTGTTTAAGAAATCACAAAGGCTGTGATTATTTTTTTATGCGCAGCTTGTCAATGAAGTGAGTTTCAGTCACTTATAATGTAAATTTGAAAAAGCAACATGCATCAAACATCTTTCCAGACATGAGAAGCATTTTTTATCATCTTGTCCAACAAAAGACAATATTTAATAACATGTTTTTACTCCAAATTCACTTCATAATGAATTCACTTCTTCTGCGGCAGGGCATATTTGGAGTTTCTGCACAAGAGCAACCTCTGGCTTTCAGGTGGAGAAGCATTTACTACTAATCGCAGAGCTGTACAGCTCTGACAAGCTGCGCATAAAATAATTGCAGCCTTTGCCAAATCGCATGTGGTTTAATCACGATACATCGTGCAGCCCTACTATCTGTCTGTCTGTCTGTGGTTTTATGATTTGGCTCAAATTTGTTGATCTTCCATCTTCGTAGGAGAGACTATGAGGCCCCACAGGATGTGCTGCTTGGAGGGGGTAAAATAATTGATGGCCTGGATGAGGGTCTTAGGAACATGTGTGTAGGAGAGAGACGGACAGTCATAGTGCCACCACACCTTGGACATGGAGAGAAAGGAGGTGTGTTTGTGTTGTACTCTAAAAGGATGTAAGTCTCTGTTAACCAACCAGCCTTGCAAACAGATATAATGCCACTTTAGCATTAGCCACCCACCACGTGCTGTGACGTTGTAAATGTCTGTGTTGACTGACTGCCTGTGATGACTGGCTCAGTGACAAGGTAGCTAAATTGTATCCGTATGAAATAAGGTTAAATACTTGACGCTGTAAAAACGGGAGCAGGCTATGACAATACACCACATAGGTCTGTAATAGTAGGAACATGGTGCTTATGACACATAACAGTTTAACTTGAGAAGGGTGAACGCCCCACCATCACCAGAGATTTAGGATAATAAACTTGAGACAAACTGTCAGTTGCAAGTGAGCTTGCACATTATGAAAAATAGGGCAAATATAATTTGTGTAGGCTGAAGTGGACCACCATCATTATTTTGCTATCTTCTGAAAGTCCTTTATTTGCAGCTGATATAGCTGCACCTATCCTGAAGGAGTGCCGGGTGTAGACATGAGGAGAATTGTCTCAGATCTTTAATACTTTAACGAGGCGTTGACTGAACCAGTGAGTCATGGGGAGAGAGAAAAAGTGGAGTCACCTACATGTAAGGTCTGAGATTGACATTTAAGATTTTTAATCATTAAAAAAAGGAAAGAAAGTAGTGTGCTTTTTGTCAATGATTATTAAGTGCCTGTGGCTCAGTTAATCAGATTTAGAATGTTTAAGAAAAAGGGAAAAGGAGCTTGAAGAGAAAGGAATAAATAAAAACTTACAACGAAGAAACCCATGAAACGCTAACACCATGTCTACAACAGACACGAGCGGCGCAACGTGACAAAAGAAAATACAACCAAATATAATCAATGATATTGTCTACACTGGATGCGGCATGACAAATTCTCGATAGTAAACTGAGGCCTCGTTCTATTTATGCACTCACAATATTTCTTTTAGTAAAGACAACTGGATTTGCAACAGTCACTTTATTGCGTCTTGTGTAGACAGCTTGCGTCAATGGTCACATCTGCTGTAGATATGTGTAAGAGGACAACTGCTTCCATCAGTGTAGAGAGAAAAATAACCTATTCTGAGAACAGATATCATGCTATGTTAAATGTCCGAAAATAGTGGAAGCCATTTACCAGGAAGAGAATACGATTTCTTAAAACCTTTGAGAAGAAGACGAACTGAGGATTTGGAAAACAAGCTGGGGTAGTCTGAATGCATCTAACGGAAAACTGGATCCCCTCCACCAATTTGTGGATAGAGGAAAATTAAAAGCAGAAAGTGGAAAAAGTGCAGACAGTGGAAATGAGAATTCTAAATGAAGGTCTACTACTGTATGTGACTGAAGGAAGGAGGTGAACTGAAACCATGCCAAGTCATCAGATTCGAGGGTGGAGAAGGCTAAAATGCTAAATCATTTATAATAAATACGGCAATATTCCATTAAAAGAAAAAAAAGAAAAAACAACGACAAGAATTGTCAGTTTTGATTTCATGCAGACTTTAAATAAAAGTTTATTCTGTGTGTGTGTGTGTCCCCATCCCCATCGTGTGTCCCCACGATGTAATATAAACCTGAGTTCACCTACATCGTGGGGACCAGCCATGTAAATTAATTAATAAAAATACTAAATTATGTTTTTGTGAGAAAATAAAGGTGTGCTCAGTTTCCTGTGATGGTTATGTTTAGGGTAGGGGGGTAGAAAGTACAGTTTGTACAGTATAAAATGCATTGCGGCCTATGGAAAGTCCCTACAATTCACAAAAACAAACGTGTGTGTGTGTGTGTGTGTGTGTGTGGGGGTGTGTGTGTGTGTGTGTGTGTGTGTGTGCACAACAGAATTCCACTGTGGATTCGCTGCAGCTGACATTTTATATTTTTTGCTGTCTTCAAACAGCATAGAATAATGAATAATAATGAAGAATAATGAATTCTTGTCAATCCCTGATGACAAAATGAAACATTGTTGTCCTGTTCTCTTGTTTTTCTAGCTGGTATTGTCCCAGGGAGTGCAGTGCTACGGTTCGAACTGGAGCTGGTGTCTCTGCAGAAGGGGGTTCCTGAGGGCTACCTGTTCGTTTGGCTTGAAGATAGTCCAGTTCAGCTCTTTGAGGCTCTAGACATCAACCAGGACCAACAGGTCCCTTTAGAAGAGGTCAGTTTATGATTCTTGTAGGGCCCTATGAAATCCATTTTATTTTTTCACAGATTCTGTTTTATTTCTTCTCATAGGAATCTGCTTTATCTACCCTTTTCCTAACGAGCCTACTGCGTTTTAGATTATGGGAGGCAATTCCGGTTTGGGGAAGTTCCACGCAAAATGACTGAAACGCATCATTTCAAATCATAAGGCTGCACTAAAAATAATCCTTATCCGTCAGTTTGACTGAATGAGCTGTAAAGTTTTCTTCTAACGTAACGCTTGGTATTTCAATGTGACATGGTATTGTATAACATGGAAAGAGCTCTTTTGAGTCGCTGAATTCTTTTCCTCCTGATTATTTTCTTTCTGTTTTGTTTTTTGTTTTTTTTTGCTCTCGCATATGTTACATAATACAGACATATATTACTACAGTGATATTTAAAATGTCCGTAATAATCAAGCTTTTGGGATTATTCATGGTCTGTTGTAGTATGCTTTCACCCTTTCAGTGTTTGATGGTTGAAGGGTGAGTAGAATAATGTCATCTCATAGTATCCAGTTTTTGAAATTGCAGTAATAAATTTCAGTAATCATAAAGCATGTCTAATTAACTGAAATCATAAAACTAATACAATTTTACAACAATTTATTAAAAGCATAACAAAAATAAATTTTTTAGGGCCCTTCAAATTTTAGATTTTTTCCTGAATTCAATTTTATTTTTGCCAAATTCTGCATTCTGTTTTAATTATTTATGGATTTCGTTTTATTGGTTAAATAATTTTAAATAATCAAAAATCATGTCTAATCAATTGAATTCATAAAACTTTTAACTATTTATTTACTAAATTTTTCACAATAATAGTACTCTATTAAATATTTTATTTTTTCATAAATTGTGTTCATACTGCTTTTATAAAACGGTTGCCACACAATACAAACATTAAAGCTAAAAATATGTATCAATGCAACTTTCCTGAAGTAAAATTATTAAAAGGCTTCCTTCCGCTGGAAAAAAATAGTCCCTGACTGTGAACAGCAACAGAAGTTACATTTAGTACACCATTAGATGGCAGCAAAGATTGTCTTTATGAGGGAGTCACTCAGTCGCAAAGACTTTTTTTAAACTTGTCTTGAACACAAATGACAAATGCTTTGACTAGCGCTGTCAGTGTCGTCAGGGGTCTGGTAAACCCATTAAATGTTAAAAGGACAAGATCATCGCAGACATTTAAACAGATTCTTATTATGAACATAGGACTGACCTGAAGGAAAATGCTAATTTTGAATGCATCTCTCTCACAGCTCTCTTCTACATAATACAGTAAGCTTCAATGAAAAAAATAAATAGTGAACAAACATATGTTTACGTTGCTAAGACAGATGCAGCAGCATACACATTTAGATGCGCAGCGATACTTGTGTAATACGGTCAGTATGTTTTTGGGAATTTTACAACGGCTTTGAACGCGGCTCAACCAATCAGAATCAAGGGCTGAAACTATCCATTTTATAATGCTTGTTTTAGAATGTGTCTCAGTCTTTGTTAGGAAAGCAATGTTTTAGATTTAAACCTCACTTTCCTACCATGTCTCTCTACAGTTTTCACAGTTCATCAAACAGCAGGTATTAGAAGGGAAAGGTCGTCTGAAACCAGCTCAAGATCCAGACAGTGTCATCATAGATATGTTCAAGAACCAGGACAGGAATGCTGATGGTCTGATCACTCTGGATGAACTAAAACTAAAAGCGGATGAAGATGCAGAGAAAGCACGTCATGAAGAACTTTAAAACATACACAAACACATGTGAATGTACATGCATTCAGACAAAGAACAAAGCAACAGACTCCTATTCCTGAGGCTGAAAACCAGACCAACAAACTTTCCAGTATTAAAAGTGTACATTTGAGTGTTACATATTTTTATACTTTGAAAAATGTCAGATCTCTAAATGCATTTGTGCCATTGAATAAAAAGTTTCAAACTAAAGTGTTTGCAAACATTTTATTTTGAAATTAAACAACTACATTTACAAAAAAGTATTCAAGTGAGCTATTTTAGTTTACTTTTTTTGGAATGAAAATAATATTCATTCATACTTTGCTGAATGAATACCTAAATAGGAAACTTGTAGTGTGTACTGAACTAGTAAGTGCAAAAATAGTATGGTAAATAGTAAACACAGACAGGGTTTAAACCTAGTCCCAGTCTAAAATGCATGTTTGAGCTGTTTTAACAGAAAGAAACTTGCACTGGCATGTCTTAAAATAGCACACTTACAAGTTTACTTTTCTTTTTTTTTTCTTTTCTTTTTTAAGGGTTTTCAGAGGTTCTTCATGCATGATGTATTTGTTCATTCTTCCTATTATAATGCTCTTCTGTGATGGATGATTTTCTAGCTATAAATATTTTTGGGGTTGAGTAGAGGTTTTAAGCATATAACACATTTGAATTTTTGACAACTTGTTGGATGTAGTGGTGTTTAATATGGTATCATTTCTGCCTTATCTTTGCATTGGTTTCTACTGGACTTTTTGTATATAGATTTGTGTCCACTATTCACCAAATATTTAAGTGAAAAATACACTTGACTGGCAAAGGGTATGCTCTAATGGTCATATGACATTTTTGGGAAAAGTCTGGGCATCAATGAGATAATGTGAAAGACTGTGGCAAGGAAAAACCACCTAAGATTTGTAGATAAATGAAGAAAACTTGAAACCAAGACTCAAGTCGACATCAGTAGACTTCCAGCAGGCAACACTGAAATCGTATTTCACCAAAACACAATGTCTGTTGTCCTCTAACTCAAACACTTTGGTTGTTGTAATTAACTTTCTATTGCAAACTTTGTGAACTTGATTGAGGCTTATGGATTATAGTATGATCACAAAATCAAAACTATCTGATATACTTATATTGTTACTGATATACTTAATTTTATAGTGTGGATTGATTCATCAGCATTTTACTCCAGACTTATTCTTTGTCTTTACTTGGAACCTAAAAGTATCCAATGTAATGTAACAATGATAGAATAGGACTGACATGTTCAGATTCTGCTGCATTTTGAACCAACTGAAGCTTGTTGTACTTTATAGTAATCTAGTTGAAGTTTTCCCACACTGCTATTCATATCTGTAACATTTTTAGCTTCAAACGCCGAGTACTGTTACAGAGAAGATTGTACTTACTATAGACTTGGGGTTAGGTTTAGTTACTTGTAATTATGCATAATTTACTGTTATTAATATAGTAAGTACATGTAGTAACATGTAACTATGTCACCTTACAATAAAGTGTTACCCATTCTCCCCAAGCATTTGTAGAAAATATTCAACTTTATTATTTTCATTGTCATTTCACCATAGTATTTCGCCTTACAGGTTTGATGCTCAAACCGTGATACTATATTGCTCACAGCGACGGTCCATTTTCACATGCTGTCAGTGCATCAGTTGAGGAATAAATATATTCTCTCTGAAAATGCCTCGAGCAATCCATAATTAACACTGTAGTGTGAGTTAAACTGTATCATATTACATTTTAGGAAACATAAAAGTAACAGCACTTCAAGAGTGAGAATCAAAAGGGCAGAAGAACAACTCGTGGACAATAACAGATTTTTAATAAATATTTATTGTAAATCACTGAGATCCACAACATGTGCATACTTTATAACACATGCAACAAAACTATATTTGCCCTTGAAAGACTTTACAACAACGAGAGTGGGACAAGGTAACATCCCAGCCTTGCTACTCTTATTGTCAGACACTTTCTCCGTCAACACACACACATACATACACACCCCTTCCCTCTGCACATGAAGGAAAGAAAACTGATACAGAGTTTAAACACTATTAAACCACATCTCAACATGAGAGACACAAAACTTACATTTCCCATTGAGTAAATACAAGATCTAAGATTCTACAGAGTCTCCAATATGCAGGAAAATGTTTGAAAAAGGCTTATTAATGCATGTTCAATCAATGTACGTCTTATTGTTTTTTTCTCGTGTGATATTACTATGAAACTCTGCACAAGTCAAGACGAGAGCTATAGATACATTGTCAAAAGCCATTTCTATCTTGCATTTAGATTTTAACATCGAAGCATAACATTAGGTCAGCTAAGATGACATTCTTTAAGACTTTGGTATGGACTACAAAAACAGTAAAATGTTCTTCAGGCGAACATTATGAAATGTTTAAGCTGGTCTTGATGGTGCCAATGATTGCTTCACAAATTTTCACCCAGTGAAGTGCACTGAGATTTCTTGTAAGACATTAAACATCACACATTGTAAAAGATAAAATGAAGGAATGTAGAAAATTGAAACAAGCCATAGATGAAAACTGATGTTCAATAAAAAATATTAGGATTATAAAAAGCTTTTGTAATAAAGACAAGGATGCTGTAATGGTACCATCTATATGAGCCATATCATAATAGGGAATGTACAACAGTTCACTGCGAGTGAAAAAACCCCCACTTCAACTCAAACGTTAACAATTATTTACATGAATTGCACGACAGAACACAAACCAATGTCTTTGAAGAGATCTTGAACTGGCATAGACTGCAAGACTAATGACAAAATAATTTTGTACGGTTGCAAGTTCCCGCACACACTGAGGTAATGGTTCCTTAACTTTATTCCGAACATGTGTATGGTTTTGCAACTGTATTATGTGTAGCCTTCACGCGTCAATAACTGAGGCCATAACTGTGCTTAATAGTTGAAAAAGTACAAATATAATTAAATAAAATGATCAGATTAAGACAAGGGCTAACGCTGAAATTAAGTGCTTGTAGTTGTGCTGAATGCATTTTTGCAAATACAGCTAAAGACTGTGAAAGCATTGCATTCAAGTGCAAAACAAATCATCACAATTAAGACCAGGAACTAATAAACAAGTGAGGGGAATAAAGATGCCGTGGTTCTTGTAGTACTCATGGTTTGCTCAAAAAATGTGAGTGGGTTTGAACTGCCGATTCATTACAGTGGAACGAAAAAATATGCTGGACACTTGTCACTCCCTGCAAAATAACCAAAAAACCCACAAATGTAACAGGACAACCATCACCACATGGAACGTTATGACTCGAGATAAATTATGTGCAGCATTCTGCAACTTGCCAACAGCGGGAATAAGGCAAATTCATGCAAGGCCATGAAACAATGTTTCATGTGTACGAATATTTACAAGCGTATCTTTTTACATATTTATAGGATTCCATTATACACACAGTCACATTGAAAATACTCTCTTTATCAGCATCAGGCATTTCATTCACTCTCCCGGTGATGAAATGTCACAAGTAAACAAATAACACACATCTTAATGAGAATGGGATCATGGGAATGCTGAAGACACTATTATCACATTTTTTTTTTGCAGCAGTTCTTTATTGAGCAATTAGGGCTCTCAGCATTCAATCTGCGATTGTAACTGCCTGCGTAGAGTTAACGTGCGACGATGTAACTGCTGCATTTGCTGCATACGGTCCCTCTGGCGTGCCAAATTCTGTGGCATTGGGTAGCGCTGACACCCATAAAGAAAGCGGTAAGGAATGCGCACGTGACACGCTGTGGCACGGCAGCGTGGTTGAGGCATGGGCGGCAGAAGCATCCAGCGCTTGCGCTCAGCACAATAACGATACGCCTCTTTTCGATACTGCTTATCCACATCGTCACTGTTCTTCCAGCCACCAATCACAAACACATCATCACCGAGATAGCAGATAGCTGCCCCCTCAATACTGGTGACTTCTGGGGGAAGACTCTCAAGAATATCATCAGAGATCCTTGCGCTGATCTTCTGCCGAGCTGCATCATCACGTACGTTGGTATAACTCTTGGGACAGCAGGAAGCTGTGTGGTAGAAGTTAGTCGACGCTACAGCCATTTGGAATAAGCAGTAGTTGTCGATAAGCGGTAAGGAGTCAACTTCCTGCCACTGGCGACTGTCAGTGTCGTAGCGAGTAGTGACCGTCTTCAACCCATCATCGCTGTCGGTATCTACGGGTGTTCGCGCCGTTACGTAAACGTATCGATCTTCGACACTAATGGCCTTGACATCTCTCAAAATCTTAGGAGCAGATTCTAGGTTGTGCCACTTGTCTTGGTCGGGTTCATAGACGCTTACATCCTTGAAGCCGGGGCTGAAGTTGCCATGACCGCCAATACTATACAGAATATTTTTGATGCAGGTGAGACCAAAGGAATGCTTTCGTGTGGTGAGGTTGCTCACTTGTTCCCAGGTGTTGCGATTTGGATTGTAACGCTCCACCGTCTTGGCAAATCCTGGTTCCATGGACCCTGCCACGTATACATGTGTGTCAGTGGCAGCAATAGCATGACCATCCAGATGGTTATGGATGTGCGGCAAATTGACCCAACGGTCCTCGTAAACAAAGTACCCTACGCACTCACTCAGGTAGTCGCCTCCTTCAGAGACCCCACCGACCACCATGATAACATCCATGTTCTGGCCAAATCTTGGTTGGAATGTAGCCATGTATGAGGCCCAGAACTCTGTATCTGCAGATTTGAGGTTCTCGAAGCGGATCGCATGACCCTCCACAGCTTCTGACACAAGCTGTAGGCAGGCTGCGTTCTGTGCGACCAATGGCTCATTCTTCACAACTCTTGTAAGATAGGTCGGCTTTATCTGTGGCAGCCTGAGGAGACGAAAGAGCTCCTCGAAATACTTCACACGTTCTTCTGAGTTCTTCTGAACCCATTTGACCACAGCATCAAACAGAACCTCCTCAGAGTCAACTGTTATCTCTGCATCAGACAGCCAGTCTCTGACCAGGTGGAACGGAAGCGTGTAAAATTCCTCATCCTGAATGACTTTGTGGAAGTTGCGGCGAATCATGTCGGCAGCACGCAAGGCCAGCTGATCCAAAGTGTACATGTGTGCAAGGCTATGGACGGCCACACAGTTGCCGAGACTGAGCTTCCTCTTGAGAAATTCTCCACAAAAATCCTTCAGTTGAACAAGTAAGAACCTGAGAGTGGAAAAGAAAATACATTCTTTTAGGTCTTACAATAAACTCACAACATTACAGGTAAGACATATTTGTTCTAGTAGTCAGCTAGGGCTGGGCTTTATGACAATTTAATGAGGCAATTATATAAAGTGTATATAGAGATTTTGCTATATTATGCAAATATTATTATTATTATTATTATTATTAATAATAAAAGAGTTATTAAATGCAATAAGCTGTGAAAAGAACTCAAAGCAGTATGTGCTGACTGACACAATCCTCTGGTCCTCTTCAGTCAAAAATGACAAAACTTTCATGTTTATTTTTTGCTTCATCGGAATAAGATGAAACTTGGTGACTTTTGTCACATTAGCTATGTGAACACACACAACATGATTTGAATATGTTAAAGGGTCATAAAAAAATAGTCACACTTGGCTCCTTCACAGTCAAAAATGACCACCATTGGAAATTAATGGGAAATACAAAAAAAAAAAAAAAAAAAACTCAGAGAAAGTTTTGGTGGTACAAACTACAAATCAGCCACTGTGCAGAAAAAAAGTGCACAGCAATGAAGGGGGTACTCTAAAATGTCAACAGTGCAAAACAGACACAACAACCCCCCCACACCCCACACATATATATATGAACTAGCCTGACTATAACACAGAGCAAGCTTTTGCAAAAGTGTGAAATAAAAACAATAATTCGCCGACAAAGCAGTAAAAAAAACAAGCAGAGGAAGAAGTTACACTCTAAAACATCAAGAGAACAAAACACACACCCACTCAAACACACACTCACATACACACATGCAGAGACACACAACACAATATTATACACATAAATTAACTGGTGAGCTGTAACAATATGGTAAATTTGAGCCAAAAGACTCAAATAAGAGGTTGAAATCAGATCATACCGAGATTTAAGCTGTGGTAAAACATACCTGTTCATTTTTTTTGTTACATTTTTTTTTTAAATTTTGAAGTTATGCATAACAAAGTGTCCACCTCTGTGTTCAGGTTTGACTATAGTAAAATTAATGCAAAAAAAATACACTTCAAATAGGCTAAACATTACAAACAAAAAGTAGTCTTTGAGAATGTCCAAGTATAAATCCAAATCCACAACTCAATACAATTAAGCATTTACATCTAAAAACACTAGATAATTTATAAGCCACTTTATAGAACTATAGGAATCTAGTGGTTACACCATGGCATTACAAAAGTTTTTTTTTACTCCCACCAGATGGCTAATCTACCTTCAAAAAATTGGATTTTAAATGCCATGTCTCTATTTTAACATGGAATACTACTTTAATTGAAAAATAATTTTGAAAAATATTAGAAAAGAAAATGATAAAAAAATAGCAAAAAAAAAAAAGGTATAAATATTCCAGTATCATAAAATACACTCAATTCAAACTAATAATCAAAAAATATTATTGAACAAAAATATATTTCATTGGCTTTCCTTAGGGGTGGGGTTAGAATTTAAGGCTTTGTTCATTTTTGACCGTGAAGAAGCAAAGTGTGACTCCTAAACGAAGAGGACCAGAGGGTTAAGTGTGTGCACTGAAAGTCACCTCTCAGAAAATAAAGAGTTGGGAATGAAAATGGATTAGCCTGACGTGGTCATACTCAATTCTAGTCAGAATATGAGTCTGATACTGCTCCATTGGGCTTTGATTATGGGGGCGTATTTCAACCAATCCAGGAAAGATCTCAATTGGATAGACCTACAACCAATCAGAGCTACAGAGTAAGTGACGTATGTTGAGCGACGCATAGTTGTCAACAGAACTCTTCTTAGCGACCATCGGGGCCAGCTGATAAATCAAACTTTTGCCGAATCCCGTAGGAAGGACGGCAAAGACATCTTTCCCATCGACAAATGCCTTGATCGCGGTCCTCTGTTCCTCTTTTAAAATTAATGCGCTGTCGATATCTTCTATAACGGACGCGAAGGCGGAATCTACACATCTCAGTTCTTCAACAGCCATCATTGTTGTAAACTAATTGACCTTTTGCAAAGACTCGTCTCCCTTAGTTACTGTTGCTTTGTCCGACAAGCCGTGGCGCTGTCACGCCACACAGAGTGGAAAATACATCGCGGAGCAAAGAAGAAACTGACAACACATCGACAGACGAGACAGAGCAGGTTACTTATGATATTAAACAAAGTCCCAGCTTTCAAACTGTGTAGTTATTAAAAAAATTCAAACAATAAAAACCGTTTTGTGGCTCTTTAATGTGTTGTGACCATGATCGTGACAGATTGCTGTAGCGTCTCAGCTCAAGAGGCTCGTGAACCGATCATCTCTTCCTACTAGTCCATTTATAGCATCAAATAAACATGAATGAACATGAGAATGTTGTTTCAAACGTGGAAAGACGTCAATATGCACAATTTTTCAAGTTTAACTCCACCGATGTAAATCTTCCCAACTCCTGACTGCTTTGTTGGACAAAATGGCGGATGCGGCGTTCTGATTGGTTAGATCGCTTGTCAATCAAACTCCCAAGCTCTCTTTGATGACGTGGGTGGTTACGTAACCGCAGATAGCCTGTCCATCATCGATTAAAGCCCGCCCTGGCAATTTGATTGGCTCGGCCTTCTGGGAGCCGAGCATAATTAAGGTGCGTTCACGCGGCCTCGTAATTCCTGTAGTTACGAGATTCCTGCTTGTAAAAAGCATTCACGTCCTCGTAGAGCTCGTAATTACAGCTTGTAAGATGGGAGTTTTCTGAAAGCTCCCACATGTACCACGTGATCGCTGTACCACCTGACCGCTGTAGATTCATTTAGGCGTTGATAGTGGTGCCATGGAAACGCATAATTCCCAGTCCAAGGACCAAAAGGACGTGAACAGCTCCGAATTTAATGTCACGTGTTGTCATTTCAAGAATCCGGTAAATACGAGGTGACGTGAATGCAGCATTACTCCACAATGGATCGAGTCCAGACCGAACTTCCCGTCCAAAAAATGTTGTGGGCGGGGTTCGGGCTGGCACCCAGGCTAAAAATGGATGTGTTTCAGTACACAAATCCATGCTGCAATCACTTTAAGACCTAATGCACTAGGGCTGGGATAAAAATATTGATTTCTTGATTTTAATTGTTTCTCATTTTAATGATATATATATTCTTAAATCCCAAGAATATGGTGTTTTCAGTTGATGAGTGAACAAAACTCCCATCCAGTAAATTGCAATAAGATTGGTGCTTTGTTACTTTTGAAAACAAAGCCTCAGCTTTCAAATTCTGTCAATTTTATTACAAAATTCAAACAATAAATACCATTTTGCCTCTCTTTAATGTGGCGTGATAGATTGTTGTAGCGGCTCAGTTCAAACGGCAGCGCAGAACGCACGTGAACTGATCATCTTTTAAACATCAATGTTATTTTGAAAGATACAGTAAAACTTACAGAAATCGGTTTCATGTCTCATCATTTCAACTGCAGAAAGGCATCAATAAAACAGCTTGTAAACAAATGTCTAGTAATGTTACATATGTTACATTTAAGCCATTCAATGTTCATAAACTCAAGCAGAAAAATGAACTCAAGAGAGGATCTAAATATATACACCATAATGCATATTCATTGTATTTTTGCAATGATGGAAGATGTGCATCACGAAAACAAAACTTTTCCAAATCGTTAAAAATTAAAACAAAGTAAGCCCATAATGCCATCAACAGCAATGCACTATAACTGTCAGTTTAACATAAACCAGTGCTGCAGTTATGCCATCTACCACTCTGAATGCTTGAGTCTGTTAAAGTTGGGTGGATTCTGATTGGCTGTTAATAGCCAAGTTTACAAGGACACCTTTTGTTTCAATTAGAATGAAATCAATTAAATGAAATAAATAAATTTAATGTAGCATTGTTGTGCATGTGTTAATTGTGATCTTTTAATTGTGTAATATTATATATATATATATATACACACATATATATATACACACATATATATATACACACATATATATATATACACACATATATATATATACACACATTATATATATATATATATATATATATATATATATCTGCCACCATGCTCTCGGACATCAGCCATTAAAAACCCATATTGATTGACCACTAGTTTTAAAGGGGACCTATTATGCAAAATTCACTTTTGCATGGTGTTTGGACATAAATGTGTGTTGGCAGTGTGTGTACACAACCACCCTATAGTGATAAAAATCCACCCACTCCTTTTTTTTAATCCCCATACATCATAAAACAAGCCGTTTCCAGAGCACTGGCAGTGTGGCGTCACAAAAGCCACCGGCCCCGCCCACAGTGTTGACAGACACTTAAGTTTGAACATAGAACCGCCCTGAGCGCGTTGTTTACAGTGAGTCCGCCATTGATGCACTGACGAGAATCTCTCCCGAGTGTTTTAGGTCGTTCAGCTGGATGGATTCATCCACATAACTGTCTTGATTTACTCGCTAAATCTGAGCTGCTGAAATCGAGGTGGATTAACTTGGTTTTCCAGGAAAATGCTCCCTCAGTTCTGCCGAAATTCGTGTAACTTATGTCTGCGCAAATCATTTCACACCGGACTGCTTTATGAACGAATATCAATACAAAGAGACAATACAAAACAGAGACTGTGCTAAAAATGTGCTACTCAAGGAGGATATACAAGTTAAAACTGTTCGTGATCCATCTTACAGTCTCCAGAGTGACACTAAATACAGCAGTAATGAAGGTAAGGGCACTTTATTACAGTTCATCTGAGCTTATTTACAGGTATAAAGGTTATTATGCACCACCCAAATGGCATAAGGTCTTTATATATTTGTTTACTGTTAGTTGTAATGAGTGTTTCTGTGTAATTCGCAATGTTTGTTGCTGATAATACAAGGATAAGAGAGAGAGTTTATGGATAATATTTTAATGCACTCTTACAGTGATTTTTCTATAGTGAAAACCATAGACTGTAAAAAAATAAAACAGACGCTTCATCTTTTGTGTGAAGTACAATAAACGTCATAAAACTCATCTCTATAGTTTTGGCCATCATTCGGACTGTACAACAGGCTTGTACTAATTAAAAAGATTAAAACCAAGAAGGTAATATAAGTTATAACCGTAATTTAACTAAACCATACCTGTTCTATCTCCATGCAGCATATATTAGCAGTTTCTTACATTATAGCGCGTCCTGAACTATGGTCCTGGCTGAATCCTGTCACCGGAGAATCAGCTCGTGAAGCTCCGCCCTCTTAAGCCGATCGCAGCAGCTCATTTGCATTTAAAGGGACCGCACTGAAACGGGTCGTTTTTGCTCAACCACTAAAAGTAGCAATTTTAACATGCTATAAAAAATTATCTGTGGGGTATTTTGAGCTAAAACTTCACATACACACTCTGGGAACATCAGAGACTAATTTTACATCTTGTTAAATAGGGCATAATAGGTCCCCTTTAAGAGCAAAGTGGATGGAAAGTTTTGAACGGGATGATTAGTGTAGATTATTATTTTGTCTAGTGGGAAATGTAAATATTTTGAGTAGCTCTGAAGTGCAGCATGAAATATTAAATGTCTTATCTCGTGTATAAATTTTACAAGAGGTTTATAATCTTAAAAGTTGGGTTGTGCAATATGGACAAAAAACTATCATGATTTTTCATCAATATTGGGATTTTGATTTTAATTACGATTCTTAAGCAATATTTAGTTACACACACACCTGTATCATTTTTTGGAAGCCGGCTTTATTGACGATATTTGAGTGTACCAAATCTGCATAAAAGATACGTGACGGAGTCAGTTATTTCTTCATGCCTTTCTAAACTCTTTTCGTATGGTGTGCAGTTAGCAAATGCCTGTATTCATTTATTTGTATAATTTTGCGGTATAATATGTTTATTATTTTGCGGTATAATAAAAAAAAAAATGCATCTCTAGACCAAGAGGCAACCTCCCCCAGTTTCTCGTGAAGCCAATACGGAAGTAACTTAAACTGCGATTCATCGACTGGCCGCTAGGGACAGGCTGCAAAAGGGAGCAGAATCTCATTGACTATCATGTTAAAACAGCCAAGTTTACAGCAGAAAAAAACATGTTTATACTCTGGTTCAAATTGTGTTTTGGTCTTTACTGCTAATTTTGCCTTTCATGACAACTCTGAGGGGGGTGAATTTTTTTATAACTCATCCGTTTAAATTATATTAAGCCTTAAAGTTCTGCATAATTAAGGGCGTGGTCACTTGAGTGACAGGTGAATTGGCACTGCTGTCTGTGAGCCTTCATGTTACCTCAGCTAATTCCAGCCGCTGAATTTGGCATCTCAGCCGTATTTGTGCCTTTTTTTCTGGATTATTTTATACAATATATGACTTGCTGCATACTCGAGACCGATGTCAGTCTGTGTACATGTGCTCGCATGCGGAACACACGTTGTTGGATCGTCGTGGCATTGGCTAAAAGTTTTGTTCCTGAGATTTACTACAATGACAATACCAGGAGGATATACAACTCCGACAGAACTGCTTGGATATAACTAAAACTGCCGTAGTTCACCGATAAGCCACGCAATATCGCGTTCAATATCGATATGAATCGCCGTCGATATTGAACGCGATATTGCGTGGCTTATCAGTGAACTACGGCTCTGTCTATTAAATGCCTCTTCATTTGAAAGCAGGTGATGGCAATTTAGCAGCAATCAGGGAACCAGCTTTACTGACGAAATGCGCGTGACAAAAGCATTCGATATATCGCCCAGCCCTACTGCACTATTTTGAAAAATTATACTTTGGACACATGCTCATTAGTTTGAGAGAACATTTGAGAGATATACATCTGGTACATATATATATTTTACCCAAGTGCCACGGATTGGATTCATCTCGCGATCTCCATTTCATTATAAAGGTATGAAATACCATTTGATTTGTGTTATTTGCACACCCCACACAAATTAATTAGCCTACTGGTGTTGGAGCATCTATAACGTTATCGTAAAAAAAAATCACCGTAGATTGACAGTAATCCTTTAGTACTAATGATATTGCTATCTTTATTAATATTTTAGATAGTATCTAAGATAGATAGCTAGGGCGGGCGTGGTTTCAGCATCAAGTCGCATGGGCTCCAACTTCGTCCCGCCTCTTTGCCCATTTTCAGTTATCCGCAAGTGACGTGCGGTCACGTGCAGCTAAGATGGCCGCGGCCTCATTTACGCGTCAAAACAAAACTGATGTTCAGAACTCTATGGGTGACGTCACGGACACTACGTCCATATTTTTTTACAGTCTATGATAAGAACTAATAGCGGGCGCGCTAAAAGTTTGAGGTTTTGACTTTAAAATGTCTTGTTGTGTTTTTGGCTGCCAGAATAGAAGGAACAGGACTTTTGGTTCAAAACTAAAGTTTTACCAGATCCCGGCAGACATTCCTTCACAGAAATCAAAAAGATCATTGTGGTTAAATGCAATACGGCGTACAGACTGGACGGAGACGATCATAAATACAAGCAAAAATACAATATCCAAAACTTAAGTTAATTTACAAAAATAGCTGTCACAGTCCCGCAGAGTCAGTGACTGTACATATTCGGACAGTTCTGAACCTTCTTCTGCATCTATGTTTAATAAATCCCTCCTAAAACATGCTAGCTTACGCTTTTCAACGTTGAGTCCAGCGTCTCTTTTTACCTCCAGCTAAGCCCCGCCCACCAGGAAACGTTGCAATGTTTTCAAACTTTTAAGGGGTCTATTCAGGTGTGACGGTGGCAAATGTTTACTACCGCGGTGGTAAATCACCAACAACCGCCGGTGGTTGGGTCGCGTTTCGCCGTCATTTTGATGGACAGGTTCGTAAAAAAAAATCCATCATAATCAATAATTACCAGTCATTTAAATTTTTGTATTTTAATGATAAGACATTTAATAGCTTCTGATTTCATCCAAATTTTCATTTTTATTCACGAACTTACAGGATAAGCAACTAGGCATATTCTATGCATTTATTTAATATTACGAAAAGAAAGTTGATCAAAGACTGCGTCACTTTTCAGTTTTTATCTTGAACACTTCATCTTGAATGCGACCATCCTTTCCTCTTTACTACTGTACAGAACGAAATAAACATGAATGAAAATAAAATAAAAAATGTTGAAAGATACGCTAGCTTAACGAAATCTGTATCACAGCCGTGTTGCAAACAATGTCACGTAATATTTTACCTCAGAAAAGCCATTCGCTGACTATAAGTATGGTCAGCGAATGGCTTTTCTGAGGTATAATATTACGTGACATTGTCACGTAATATTAAAAAATAACAAAACTTAATTATGCAAGTAAGCATAAGTAACTTTATTATTATAAAATTGACTTAAACTAGGGTGCTCGTCTGTGTGTAATCAAGCGCATCGTTTTCATTTTATTCTGGAGACTGAACTCGCGCTCTGCTGCCACACAGGAGCGCACTCACCACCTACTGGACAGGGATGGGAATTACAGTTACAAGCTAAATCTGTCAAAATGACGGACGGGCTGTAGATTTTTTTTCCGTCACTGCTAAAAAAATTCCATCAGTGACAGAAAATTTTCGGTTAATGCGACCTCTGAGATTTTATATAAGTTATATGTAAACGTCACACTACCGCCGGTGACACTTCACCACCGCGGTGGCGCGGTTGTCATGCCTACCGTCATAGCCCTACCTATGATACCAAACGTCAATTTCTATTGTACCCAAAATGCTGCAAAAACCGCCTAAAATGCCCCTTCATAAATGCTGCAAGCAGCTACGATGCCAAAAACGCTGCTTGTTCTTAAGTTGCTTGTGATGCCCAAATGTGTCGGACATGGACTGCGTCTGATGCCCAATGTGCATTTGAGGGATCAGACATACCAACAACGCTGTCAAATGTAGTCAGCTAGGTTTTGACACACAGCCTATCATGATCTGCATGTGTCTCTCTCACCTGTCCGCCAGCTCCAGCACCTCATGCACATTGGCGGTGCTCACTCGGATTTCGCCCGTATACATGAACTGGATTACACTCTCCACCGTCTCCTGGTCGAGGCCTGCCTCGCTGCTCCACTCCTTCATCTCCACCCGCCGCGTCACCGACTCCGAAAACTGACCACCGAGCAGCGGCGTGAAGTAATCCGTGGCCGCGGCCAGGACTGAGCGGTGGGCGGTGAACTCGAAGCTGTTGGCAGCTTCTGGAGAGCTGCTGAACGCCAGCGTCACGTCGCAGAAGAGCCCGAGCTTTCGCTGCTCGTTCTGCCTTCGGGAGAGCTCTGAGCAGTGGGTCGCGGAGGCGAACTCCTCGGCCTCCTCGGACTCTCCGTCTCCCGATAGAGAGCTCGCCGCGCTCGGACTGCCGCTGTTTCGGCTAGCGTCCTCAGGGTTCGGGGCGGCTGCGGCCATCTCGGTGTCCGCGCTGTCGGTTCGTAAAGTGCGCAGTATGTTGAGGTGGTGGAGCACACTCAAACACACACACTCCAACATAAACAGCGCTCAGCATGCACATGCGCACACACACCGTACAACGCAAGAGTTCTGTTGACGTTACAGGAACTGACGCGAGACATGAGGGGGCGATTTGGGGACGGATAAGTAAATATAACATTACAAAAGGACATAAATATTAGTATTTATGTTAAATTTAAAAAAGCATCAGGATTTTTACACATTTTCAGTGAACAAATCTACCGTTCTGTCATATAGGTCAAGCTCCACCCATTACGTGCCGAGAGGGGAAGCAAAGCTGGGCGTCACTTATCTCTGAGCGCGACACTTGATATGAAAGACCCAAAGTATTTGTTGTCATGTACTGAATTTCTCCAGAAATTCCAATTAGCTACCTGTTAAACCAAGAGTTTGCTATTTTTCTTGATGCGATTCCAAAGAGTGTGACGTTACTTTAAAGAACTCTAGTTCTGTATCAATAACAAAATAAAGCTAGTAGTGTCTTACAAAATACTTAATAGAATTTATCCTGCTAAGCATGTTTTGGAAAGATTTAAAGGATTAGTTCACTTTCAAATTAAAATTTCCTGATAATTTACTCACCCCCAAGTCATCCAAGATGATCATGTCTTTCTTTCTTCAGTCAAAAAAGAAATTAAGGTTTTTGATGAAAACATTCCAGGATTTTTCTCCATTTAGTGGACTTCAATGGAGCCCAAATGGATAAAGGTCAAAATTACAGTTTCATTGCAGCTTCAAAACGTTCTACACGATCCCAGATGAGGAACCACTGCTCATTTTCTAAAAAATAAAAAATAAAAAAAAATAATAATAATAAAAAAATATAGTTTTACTATTTTTATTTTCTAGTTTTTACTATTTTTAGTTTTTAAGTTTTACTGCCCTCCACAGGTTAAAGTTTGAACTAAATTGTTATATACTTGCACTAGAATATTGTATATGACAATTTAGTTCTAACTTTGACCTGCGGAGGGCAGTAATACACTTAGCAGTGTCTACACTGCTGGAATTCAAATAGAGAAGAAGAGAGCTAGTTCAAGATGATCATTTATGGTTAAAACATATAAATAATAATAAAAAAAAATAGAAAATGAGCGATGGTTTCTCTAGATAAGACCCTTATTTCTCATCTGGGATCACTGTAAACTGTAATTTTGACCTTCAACCGTTTGGGCTCCATTGAAGTCCACTATATGGAGAAAAATCCTGGAATGTTTTCATCAAAAACCTTAATTTCTTTTCAACTGAAGAAAGAAAGACATGAACATCTTGGATGACATGGGGGTGAGTAAATTTTAATTTTAAAGTACTAAAAATTTGAAATGTAAAGAGCAACATATTATACACGTGTTTATTTTATTAGGAAAATACCATGTACATAAGAAGTTGGATCAAAGCAAACTACATTTTTCACATTTTAGAAATGACTTTATATGTAAATCTTAAATCTTTTAAAACAAAAAAGCCTTAAAACATGTAATTTTCTTCATATAATGTGAATATGTAATACCAAAGTCCCTTTGGTAATACCTCTTGTTATTGTGGCATTGAATAAATAAAGCATTATTTAAAAAAGAGATATGAAAGACCCATAAGCCTACCAAATAATAACAACTTAAAGTCATAAATCAAAATGGTTAATTCGTATTTTTTTATGAAATATTGTATTGTTTAAAAGCTATAAAATTATTTATCTGTGCACATAACCTTTATTTGCCCTCAATCTTTAATCAAAATAACTTCCCATCTCAGAGATATCTCTCTTCCCTGATGATGTGTGCAGCAGCGTGAGGGCGGGACAACCCTCTCTCCCCCAAACCCCCATTTCATTTTTTTTTTTTTTGTTATACTCAATTTAAGTAGGCTATTTATTGTGTGAAAATGCAAAATGCTTTATGTTTTTAAAAATCGTTTTTAATTAAAGAAAAGATAGGCTACTGTACACACACCTTCAAGAGAACAGAGCATCTATGGAAAAAATTTCATGTGACAAACCAGAGGAACACATACAGACACACAAAAAGGCCAAGCAAAAGTAAAATAATCAAATATACATAAATACATGAAAATAAAATAAATTATAAATGTAATTTTAAAAATAAATAGATAAAAGAAAATTATTGAAAATAGAAACATTGTGTCTGGCTGAACAGTACATTTTACGTCACACGGTGTACAGGAATGATTTGATGAAGGGGTGTTGCCCTCCAAATTCCTCAGATCTTAATGTCTGTAGGATCTTCTGGACTAACAAGTCCAATCGATGTCAACTCCATCTTGCAACTTATAGGACATGAAGTATATGCTTATGTCTTGTTGCCAGTCCAGATACCACAGTACACTGTACTCTTAAAGACCAAGCTTTGGCAGGTCGTCACGGTTTTGGAGGTGCAATGGCAAATGGGGTGCCTGGTTTCCTGCTTTTTGCCATTTTCTTTTTGTTTCCCACCTGTGTCTTCTTTTTTCTTGATCAGACCCTTGTACATTTAAGCCCTTGTTTTTTGTCAGGTCTTTTCCTTTCATTGTTTCATGGTGGATTTCCTTTCATTTCACTCATGCTCTCTAGTTCCTTGTATTTTTGTAATTTTTGCTTAACATGGATCCCACTCACTTTTTAACAGTTCGTCTTGGCTTAAACCTGGGATCATGTTCGTAGTCTGACATCATAAAGTACTATTATAAATTGTGCAGTGTGCACCCGGTTGTAGTTATTTACTGTAAGAAGTCTTGTTTTTGTCTGTAACCATTTGCAAAGTCAGCAAGAGTGTGCTGTCTTGTTTTAAAATCTGTTCAGATTTCATGTATATTCCAGCCTTTATTAATTTAATAAGTGAAGCTCAGAAAACGAGCTTCACTTCATTATGAACGACTATCAGAAGTGAGCCGGCCAGTTTGACAGTTTACTGCCTTCTCACACAATTAAAGGTTTAGTTCACCCAAAAATTAAAATTCTATTACTCACCCTCATGTCATTCTACACCCGTAAGACACCCGTTCATCTTCAGAACACAAATTAAGATATTTTTTGACAAAATCCAATGGCTCAGCGAGGCCTGCATAGCCAGCAAGATCATTTCCTTTGTCAGTGCCCAGAAAGGTACTAAAAACATATTTAAAACGGTTCATGCGAGTACAGTGGTTCAACCTTAATATTATAAAGCGACGAGAATACATTTTGTGTGCCAAAAAACAAAACAACTTTTCAGCAATATCTAGTGATGGATGATTTCAAAACACTGCAATCTTTTGTTTCGAATCAGTAGTTCGGATCACGTATCAAACTGCAAAAGTCACGTGAGCTATTGAAATTCTGAAACACTAATGACGTAACGAAGCCTCATTTACTGAAATCACGTGACTTTGGCGCACCAAACCACTGAGTCAAAAATATTCGTAAAGCTTCGAAGCAGTGTTTTGAAATTGGCCATCGTTAGATATTGTTGAATAAAGTTATTTTGGCGCACAAAAAGTATTCTTGTTGCTTTATAATATTTAGTTTGAACCACTTTTACTTACATGAACCATTTTAAATATGTCTTTAGTAGCTTTCTGGGCATCTGAAAGTGTTAACTGTCTTGCTGGCAATAGAAGCCTAGCCGAGCCATCCGATTTTATCAAAAATATCTTAATTTCTGTTCCGAAGATGAACGAAGGTCTTACGGGTGTAGAATGACATAAAGGTGAGTAATAAATGACAGAATTTTCATTTTTGGGGGAACCCTTTAAGTTCCCAAATCGCAGATTCACAGATTCCAGCTTTGCACTACTTAAAGTAAAGTTAAAACTATTCATTTTATCAATCATTTCCTTTAAACTGCTCATTTTAACAATTTTGTTCAGCTATCTAATTTTTTTCTCAATTTACATTTAAAATTTGATGAACTTTTCTGAATAAAATCCAAAATGTATACAACATGAGCCATTTAAAAACAATATTTAGCTGTATCCATTTCTCCACATTCGTCAACAAATCCTCAGTAAATGCAGCATGTCAGCTTATCCAATTTCTTGCAAGGCATCAACTTGTTAGTGAAGATGCAGTGTCTCTATTAAAATCAGTACACTCACAACATTTAAAAAAATTCTGACATGCACTTCATGTCACTGTTTTTGCAATAAAGAGATCAACCATGTCCAGGGTTGAATGCTGCACAAAATATGAAAATTATATAACACAAATAACCAATAAAGAAATTTATTCTCAAAAATACCATAATTTTGCACATAAAAACAACACAATAGAAGCTGATTTAGTTTCACTTTTCCCAAATAGTGATAAATGTGCACTTAGCAGTTTGCTTTCTCAAGGTTCAGTGCGAAAGGATTTTTGTTTTAGAACAGTGGGAAGTCATGCATAACCACGCTTCGCCCTTTCTCTAATCACATTTCAAAGTGCTTATAGATCTTATTACAAACTCTGTTGAGACTAAAAAACTTAAATATATATGCTAACATAACAGTTAATACTTGAGAGTATGCAGTAGAATTTGGTGCTTTGGATCTACAGACTGTGTTGTCTTCATTCAGTTTCAGACTATTAAAACTCACAGCCTGAAGACCCATTAATGATACAACATTTGTTAATTTTAACCAAAGCAAAGGAAGGTTCGTGGTAGTGTTAGAAATGTTATGGCCAGTAGCATTGTACAGTAAAAATTAAGTTTGCTTTATAAGCAGCTGTTTTAAAATTAAATTGAGAATTGTCATGCTTTGCAAAAGTTACCTAATCCTCTCAGTATTTTGCTAGTGTATCTCTTTGGTTATGACTGAATAATTTACCCCTCCCTTTTCCACTATGGTGAAGTACTAAAATAGACATGTTTCCACATTTTGGTTCCAGGTTTACATAGACATGTGCTCAGGAAGTACATAGGAGATATCATCCCACGGGTGGCGGTAGAGACCCTGCTTCAGACGTTTCTGGTCCAGATAGTGACCTGTTGGATTGACAGTGAAAACAAATATGAAGAAAAAAAAAAAAAACAAACATAAAATGTAACTTTTTTTACATACCCTGACCCACACAAATTATATACACTCCCCCCAGGCTGCAATTTTCACACAAATATATTTGTCTTTTGGTGTCCAAAACAGAAATCAATTAAAGTTGTCGCATTCATGCCATGTTGTAATTGCCGTAATTACTAAATGCCAACTTGTGATGTTCTACTCGCAGCTTTTCAAGTCCTAAGACTCAGAATTACGCATTTCTATGGTAAAAACTACGGCAATTGATCTATTTTGAGTAAATAAACAAAACCACAATACGTCAATTACCATTTGCAAAAGCCTTAAATAAACTTAGTTCAGTAAACCTGTAGTATTTAGCAGGATATAAGATGTAATCAACTGTACTAGCTATATTCAGCTGTATTGCATGTCTTTCGTTTATTTTTTAAATGATTCTTGCATTCTTAAGACATGAGCAATAGCTAATTATAGAAGTTAATGAATAGAAATATTATGAAATAACTACTTAAATACATTTTACAGCTGAAGCCACAGTCATTTCGAGTGTTTGTGCATGATGTCACAGTTGTCAAGTAGTACAAGTCAGATCTCTCAGAAAATTCACAGTTTACAAGGTAATTACCTGAATTGGACGTGAATGCTTTTTACAAGTCGGAATCTCATAATTACAGTAATTCCAACATGGCGTGAAAGCACCTTTTTCCCCAGCAGATCTTAAGTTTTAGAATGGATGCGAATGTAAGTGTCTGAACAGTGAAGTGTGATTTAGTGGTTTACCGATGAAACCAATGCTGCGTCCCAGAACGAAGATTCCATTGAGAGTACCAATCTCAATGAACTCATCTGCCTCATCCCTGCAACACATAATCGGCTCTCATAAACATATTCAGTTTAGATGCATGATCCATACAATGAAATTCAATAAATGTCACATAACTACAACCCCATTTTCAGAAGAGTTGGGACAATTTTTAAAATGCAATAAAATTAAGAATTTGTGATTTGGTAATTCTCTTTAACCTATATTTAACTGATAAAAGTACAAAGAAAATATTTTCAGACAAACTTGTATATAAACACATTTTGATTTTGATGGCTGCAACACACTCCAAAAAACTTGGGACAGAGGTATAGCAGAATCTGATTTTACTAAGTGCAACATTACAATAAACCAGTCAGATTTATGGGACAAGTTAACAGTTTATGTCAAGTTTAGGCTTACAACTAGGGTTAGGTGCTTCTATATCAGTGTTATTCAGCTATCATTTCCCTCTGATTTTAGGAATAACTTACGGGTAGGGTTAGGTTTAGGGGTAGAGTCATGTTAAGGCCATACATTCTCAATTTTTACAGTTTTTACAGATCTGGACTGCAGGCAGGCAAGTCAAACAGATCCACTCTACAGTGTAGAGCAGTGGTATTCAAATGGCAAACCACAGTCTCCACTTGGTTCCATCTGGACCGTGGGACATAATTGCGTTTCTACAGTTTAAAGTGAACAGCGCATAAAAACAATGCTCAGGGTCATTAACGGTAATGATCATTCAGCGCTACATCCTCTAATATTTTTTATCTAGAGTCAACCGTTCTTCATTCAAGCCCTTTCCGCTCGTGCATTGCTTCTCTCTCCTGCTAAATACATAAAGCACCACATTAAGAGCTGCTGATGATACGCAGCAAAAAATGCAGCATAAAATGCAGCAAAAACAATTATTTTTATCTGTCCTACAGATGACTCCGACCGTTTAGCTAAACCAGGTTTATGACAAGGTAATGTGTGGTGCCTTCAGATACATTTAGCATTATTAATCAGCATATTAAGAGTATTTCATAATAAGCAATGTTATAATTTGGAAAATTATTTAGAGATGGCAAGGGAAGACAAAAAAAAATGAAATTACTAGTTAACTTTGTCCTCATGATGAGAATTTAGATTTTTAGATTATGTACATTGCATGTTTTAGTTTATTACTTCGAGCAAAATATAAAAATGGTCCATACTTTGCTTAAGAGGTAAACCCTGCCCCCCAGTAGGTTTTCTCAGTCCCAAGGCCTTCTATGTGCCATACACGTAGGTCTAAAAAAACAAAACAAAAAAGCCTTCTAAAACATCTGATCTAATCTTTTTATATTAATATCCAACTTGGAGATTTATTTTTGGTAAATATTGCAAAAAATTCTTAAACATCACGACTTTGGCTCTTGGGGACTTTGATTACTATTTTGAGTTTTTGGGATGTTTTCTTTTACAAACTACTACGGCTGCCCCGATGGTAAAGTATAACTGTTACAAAAATTATTGTCTGGACCTTGGCAGGGAAGGTAATACAGAGACCAGACCTCTTGGAACTTCAGTTGAACAACCCTAATGTAAAGTGTCTAAGAAACGACTCTGTTGTAGCACATGCAGAATGAGGCCTGGCATTGTCTTGATTCCCAGGAAAGATGTCATTATGATTACAGTATGTCTCTGTACAATCCCAGTATACACCTCCATGTCAATGGTACCTTCACACATATATAAGTCACAAATGCCATTTGCACTGATGTACCTCCATACCATGACAGTTTGAAAGTCTGGATGGTCCCTTTGGTCTTCAGGACTGAGAACTCAATGTCCTTTTTCCCAAAATCAAGCTGAAATGTGGACTCATCTGACCACAGAACACTTTTCCACTGTCTTTTGGACTATCTGAGATGAGCTTTGGCCCAGAGAAATCAGTGGCATCTCTGCACAGAATTGATGTATAGTTATCTCCTTGTGCAACAGAGATTCAAGTTGCATTTCTTGAATCCAAGCGACTGCCCAATGAAAATCACAATTTTAAAACTCCCTGATATTTCTGTGTTTTCCATGACTGTAGGAATCCTGGCACTGGAAAGATTTAGGGAATGGAGCTCAATTCATAATACATTTAAATACAATACTCTTTTTGACTTACCGTGTGAATCCACCACATGTTCTTAGTAGGTCGACAAAAGCCACACCAATAAAACCATCAACGTTTAGAATAAGGTTGGGTTTCTGCAGAGAGCGAAAGAGATTTTAATATCAGCATCACAAGAAATGATCACGCAACTAAATATACATGTATTAAATGGCATCAGTAATAATGTCACCTTTGAGGTTGTGATCTTCTCTACATCGAGGGCATAGTCCAGTAACTGTGTTGATGGGAAATGCTGCTTCACAAAGTCCTTCAGGATCTGTACCCTCATATCAGGGTTATTGATCTGTCAACCCCCCCCCAAAAAAACAAAAATTTTATAACTTTATCTACTTTTAAATGTTGATTGCATAGACTTTCAATGGATGGACAAAAATGATGAGAGAATATTACAAATATCTTTGTGTTCAATAGATGAATGGAAGTCTTATTGGTTTGGACTGGAACTTACGACATAAGGGTGAGTAAATGATGACAGGATTTTATTTTGGGTATTTTGGGTGAACAGATTTGGGGGTTTTCAAAGGATTTCTAAAAAAAATATTATGCCAAATTCATAGATTTTTTTCAACAACATTCATTGACATTTTTCCCTTCATTATTATATAAGGACCGCTGTATTGACCTGAATTTTTTTTTTTTACTCAAGCTGGCCTCATCTGACCCTTTTCTTAGCCTTCAGTGAACATTATGGTAATAGTCTGTTTTGATTTTTTTAAAGAAAATCACCATCTTCACAAAGTACCTCCATAAATGGAATAGAAGACAGTCTTCCTCACTCCCACGGGGCATTCTTAATACCTGGTGATGCCTTTTCAAGTTGACCAACTGTCTTCTGACTTAAATTTTGGTCTGTTGCTCACACAAAGCTACTGTTTGACTTGGGATGTTGAAACTACTTTTATGATGCCTTTTTTGGTTTATGGAATTTTTCCTTTAAACACTAGGCTGCGGATTTACAAACAGCATGCACCAGCACAAACCCTCTTTTGGCATTAAAAAACTGCTGTCAGTTATTTTTTGTGGCTGACGTTTTTGCATTTGTGGCTGACGTTATTGCATTATTGCATATCAGACTGATTCAAATCTACTGGTATTTCGCAATCATTTAATGCCCCCAAAAGTGTGTCTTAGGGTGCGTTCACACTTGTAGTTCGGTTCGTTTGGTTCATTTGGTCCGGACCAAAGAAGAAAAAAAAACATTTAGTCCTGGTCCGGTTAGCATTCACATTGGCAATTTTATCACCGAACCAAAAGATACCGAACCTTTAGGCATAGGGATACATTCACAACGTGATTGGTCGGATTTTATGATGATGTTTTATGATGTATTTTGCCTATATTTTGAGACGGAACTTACCGAACATTCAAAACAATGCTGTTTTCTGAGGTAAATGCCCTCGTTGTGTGTGCGTAGCCTGCATGTGATGGTATTTTTGCCAGCTGGGAACTCGTGAAGAGCTTATAAAATGTGTAAAGTAGTAAAAACAGCGGCGGGAATCCATCCGTCACACACACAAATGATCTGCTGCGTGGAGACGCGCGTCTGATGCCTGTGATGGGCAAACTCGCAACTATGACAAGAAAAACAGACATGCGTGAGGATTCTGTCCTTTTTAGGGTCTCGTCTTCCTGTTTTTGGTTCGGTTACATGTCTTTGGTCCGTGTTGCGTTCATATATCATTCAAACCGCACCAGAGTTCGTTTGAAAGCGGACCGAGACCCATCTTTTCAGCGGCCTCGGTCCGCTTGTTTGGTGCGCACCAGGGTTCGGATGGCAGCGTTCACATATGTTCAAATGAACTGCACTATCCGAGCAATCGCACCAGGGTTCGTTTTAATCGAACCAAACATGACAAGTGTGAACGCACCCTTAAACCATTCTGTGCTTTACAAGGCTATGAAAGTTGCCGTAGGAGGATGTGCTGCAGAAAACAGAGATTGCGGTCTCACATTAATATGTCCTGTTTAGTAAATCTGGGCCTAAAATCAAGTGTTCCAGTGCATCCCTAGAAAACGTCTAAGGTTACAACTGTAAACATGGTTACCTGAGAAGGAGAACAAGACACTGCATCTTGGATTGACACTATGGGGAACACAATCAGTGTGACCGGTGTCTGAAGCACATGTAAACACACGGCAATAAATCATTGGCAAACAGCAGTCCATGAAGTCACAGAGCTCCAAAGGCAGAGCTCCAAAGAATAAAATGGCTCAGCTATGACAGCCTCTTTTCACTTGAAACAGCTCTTAATGAATGATTGCCACAGGGAGAAATGTTTTAACTGCGACCTTGGCCATTACCACTAACTCAGGGTGGAGATGCCACAGGGAGAACATTTTTTAACTACAACCCTGGCCATTACCACTACCTCAGGGGGGAGATGCCACAGGGAGAACATTTTTAACTACAACCCTGGCCATTATACATACATACATACAAAAGCCTGCAGTACAAGAATGGCATATATTCTTAGATGCAAAAGATTCTTGCAATAAACTCTACCCCTTGGAAAACCGCAGGGGAGCTGCAGCTCTACATATTTACCCCAAGACAATTAGGGAAGAGTGCTTACACCCTACTTGCATTCTTCTGGTCTATGTATCCCTGCCTCTGCTGAATTATTTTTATCTCCGGTGGGGATAAAAAAAAATATCCCCCCTAATGCTACTCCACAAACAACCAACAGAGCATATAAAATACCAAAATTAAAAATATTATTTTAAAACATTGCCAAGAAAAACGCTGCATTTATATAGAACTGTCTCTTTACGACCACAACAAACGGGACACTTTTCAGACGCGCATTTTCACAAATCGCACCCTGCGTGCATGCATAAGACATAAGATTAAGAGTGGACATTATACTAATTTTAATACAATAGCTGATATCAGTTATTAGTATGCTCACAGAGGGTTTTTTCTTTTATCTCACAGATTTGAGAATCATACTGACCAGATATTGGCCCACACTGGACATTATGAATGAATATAATGGCGAGATCACTGACTGGAAGCAGGAAGGTTTTTTTTTTTCTCTAGTGCAAAGAAACACCAGACACCTTGGAATGCCAGTTAAGTGATGTTCACTTGTATCTTTGAACAGGATTTATTTCAGGTAAAACTCTATATCAAAATGTGCCCTCATTTATTCAAAATGTGTTTCATTTATACTAACTATATTCTGAATAAACTACAAAAAAACTACTTTGATTCTTTAGTTTTTTCTCACATAGCCTATACTGACTGAAAGGGCTCATTATGCGGGTCTTTTCTTCTCAGGTGTGAATCACAGCACTATTCATGAAGATTCACACCTCCCACACACTGTCTTTCTTGACAAAAAGTGTCTTAAAAATGTAAATCAATATATTGTTTTATATGAACGAGTAGGCAGGATCATTTTTACATCATTTTAAGCTAAAACTCTAGTCTACAACCTCCAATACCCAGGAGTCTCGTAAACACATATTTAATACTTGTTTGTGGCCGTATTTCAGTGACTTAAGTTTTTAGTTTTTTTCAATAACCATGTATAAACGTTACTCTCAAAAATACAAACATGTACATACATGTTGCTCACATATTATGGTAGCCTAGTTTGTGCTGAATACAGTGTAATGACACTTTTGCCATCAATATGTTTATGAACAACTGAAAAAAGCACAAATGTCAGGCCATGTCAAAACTTCTCCAGGGCCCCAAAAATCCTCAGACTCCAGAGGGTTAACTCTATCTGCAATTAATTCCTCAGAATTAGACATTCCACATTAATCAGTTTCTTTTCATCCCTTTTATTTTTTAAGATTAGAAACCAAAATTAAAGCATTAGAGCTAGCAGGAGGAATCCTGAAAGGGAAAGGACTTCCCATTAGACTCCTCCCATGCTCCGCGACTGATCCAACCTTGCCGCTATGGTGGCTGTGGGACCCAAAATGCAGAGTGTAAGCGCTCAACTCTCATCCCTCGAGAGAGTCAAGCATAAGTGGAGCTTCTCACCGCAACCACATAACATCATGTATTCAACTCCTCCGAGAGACGAATGTGCTATTCTTATAACTCTCGAGAATCAAGTTGTAACAGTCTGCTACCATGAATGCATTGCTATGAGTGCCTTCAACTCCCTCAAGAGAGAGCGCTCCATGTGTTACGTAATGGACTGCGGTTTGCCAATGGTTTATTGGTGTTTACACATGCTTCAGACACACGTCACGCTGATGGCATTCCCCATAACGTCAATCCAGTGTTGAGTTCCACTTCGAAAGGGAACTGAAAATTATGTTACATGCAATAATAAATTAAAGCGTTTCGGTGTAAGATTTTTATCCTGATATCCCTTTATATAAGTAATCTGGTCTCATGCAGTGTGTTTATTTGTATTTGTGAGTATTTACTGATTTAACTCGGTGCCCAATGCCCATAATAAGCATGCCATCTTTCTTCATCTTGTTGACAAACTCCATGGGCAGCAGGCCACTGTCAAATGCTTTACTGAACTGTTTAGCAGCTGCGTCCAGAGCACCACCGAATCTATCTCCCTGCAGAAAAGGAAAAAACAGTTAAGTCTCAGCTTAAATATAACATTCTTTTTTAAAAATTACTATATTTCTCAACTGTTTCTCATCATACTAATGTTAAATATCATATATAAAATAATTATGGAATATATAATTAAATGTTCTCTTAATATTTAATGGTTGTAATATTACTTTTAAATCAACAACAGATATTAATAAATATAAGCAAAATCAAATATGGCCTGAAAAAGGCTGTTTGCTCATATTTCATATTTGATATGAGGTTACTGAATTCTTGTTCTTGCCAGACAGTAGCAGAACCGGTTTAGTTAGTAAAGCTGTAGTCATGTGTACAGTGACTGATCTTACTATCGTCAGAAGTCCAGAGGTCAGACTGGACACCAGGTCTTTACCGGCACGAGCACACACAATGGTGTTATGAGCACCAGATACAGCCGGCCCGTGATCCGCAGTCACCATCAAACACATCTCAATGAACTGACATGCATAACGTGGTAATCTGTTAAAAACACACATGCACTTATGTTTCTAAGCCAGAACTTTATGCAAGTAGACAAATACTTGGTCAATGCCTTTCAATATAAATATAAATATCTACATAATGAAGGAATTTTACTTAACAAACCTCCTCTGGAACCACAGCAGGCCTAGCACTCCTCCTAGGCCCATTTCCTCTTTGAACACCTCTGTGATGGGCATACCAGCATATATGAGCTCCTGGCCCCTTTCATCGCAGATACTAGTCATGAACGATGCAGGTTTTCGAATCAACCCCAGCTCCTACACACACACACACAGCTCAGATACAACTTGAAAAATTGGCTAAATATCTACTAACATTTAAATATCCTCCTATTTACTTTGCATTTTAGCAGCCAGCAATTTTCAGTGTCCTCAATTTTATAACGATTCGAGACATGCAGGGTTCCCATCCAATTTCTCCACATGAATGTGAAACTACATTATGCACACATTATCTAGAGGAAACCCACCCTTATTGTGTCACAGAGCAACTTTATGACCTCCTTGTTTTTAAATAATGAATGAGCAAAATAACTCACACAATAACCCCTTTAACACATACACTCTTTAATGGTAAATTACCATTACGAAATTATGTGTGAACAGGACCTTTTCAAAAATACCAGTAAATCGGTTTTGGAATTTTCCTGATATGAGAAATTGTAACATTACCAGTAAATTACAGGTATGATGCTGAGTGTGGACAAAGACTTAAGATTACCAGTATGAGCACTACAAGGGCAGAACGTGCCATCGTAAGAAGTCTGCTTTGGGCCAATCATAAAGCTCAGTTGGAGCTGTTTACCATAAGTTCCATTGCTTTTAATTGTTTTTTTCTATGTAAATGTGATAGACGAACATCTGACTGTTGCACATCCTGTGCTTGAGACCCTGCCTTTTCCATTCATCAGTGCTGAGGCTCCGCAGTGATTGCATACTAGTAACTGCAATTCTATAGTAACTATTATGCATCTAGTGTTTTTAAGAGCAAAACCAAAATCTGTGTGATCATCTCTTTTGGCCAGTAACTCAGAAGTATAAAAAGAAAGAAAGAAAAAAAAAAACTATAGTATTCAATTTGGACAGATAGTGAAACTAAAGCGCTTTTCTTTATCCAGGTGGATGAAGAAAACGTCTCAGCATTTTAAGGTGGTTTCTGATAATAAAAATAAAAATAAAGTTTTTTTTGATATTCTGAACGAGAGTGTGTTCTTGATTCCCATCATACCAACAGCAACACTACAGGACATTGCACATCATACAGTACCTGTCAAAAGTTTGGAAACATTGAAATGTTTTAATGCTTTTGAAAGAAGTTTCTTATACGCACCAAGACTGCAATTATTTAATCAAAAATCTAGTAAAAACTGTAATATGGTGAAATATTACTATTAAAAATAATTGTTTTCTATTTTAGTTTAAAAATGTAATTTATTCCTGTGATGGCAAAGCTGAGTTTTCAGCATCATTACTCCAGTCTTCTTTCACATGATCCTTCAGAAATCATTTTAATATGCTGATTTGCTGCTCAAGAAATATTTGTTATTATGATTATCAATGTTGAAAACAAAAATATTGATAATGCTGATTAACATTTTTTGTGGAAACAATTATACCATTCAAACATTTTTAGTAAGATTAAAATGAGAAATTAATACTTTAAGGATGCATTCTATTGATCAAAAGTGACAATGAAGACATTTATAATGTTACAAAAGATTTCTATTTAATAAATGCAAATAAATAGGGCTGGGTATCGTTCAAAAGTTTCGATATCGATACTGATACCTTGAATTCTATACTGATTCCTGAACGACACCTTTTTCAATACTAATTTTATGAAATCTGTTTTAACAAGATTACATTACCTCAAAAAAATGTTTGGTTTTATATTTTTAAGTTTGTTGACTTTTTTTTTTTTTTTGATCTCCTGTGCCACTGCACAAAGGGATAAAAAAGCACAAATAAACAAAATGTAACCAACACAATAAATCAGTGCAAAGAGTTTTAATAAAGTTCAAATAGTTTTCAATGCAAAATGAACAGTTTCAAGTCAGTAGGCTATGTGAGGCTCAATGCAGATCTTTAAATTACTCACCAATTGTTCTTCTTCAAAAAATGAATTAATTATTACAGTATATATATAGCATGTCTGCTTTTTCAGGAGACATCAGTTGAAAATTTACACTCTGAGGGTGTGGATGATGCTTGCACAAAGTGGCAGTATCAGGACAACACTGATACCCCTTTTCCATCAGAACTGTTCGTGTTCTGGAGCCAGAGCCTATGCTCATACAGGGGAAATGGGGCTCATGAACCGGCCGCGTGTTTCCATAGACTTGAGGAACGAACGCTGATGTAATCTTTCTGTGTGTTGTACCTGCCCATAATTAAGTCTAAAAAGCTGTGCATCCGGCTGTTTATGCAGGCAGTGTGGCACTGCTGTTTTGCTGTTCACAATATCTGGAGTGACTGTAGTGAACCGGCTGCTCGCATAAACAGCCAGTACTCTCGCCCGTTCTTTTCGGAGATAAACTGAAAGTGAAACTGTTGATTCACTCGCTCTCTCACACATAGGGTCTCTCGCGTGCATATTTTTATATATTTAGATATAAATAACAATGTAGTGCAACGTTATTACATTGCTCGAGACAGCGACAGCATTTCTCTGCCCCCTCTCCCCAGCTCCGTTCAGAGGTATCGAAATTTGGTACCAAATGACAAAACAATTTTCGATACTCGATAGTATCGAGGCAATTCGGTCGGTACCTAAAAAGTATTGAATTCAATACCCAGCCCTACAAATAAATGCTGTTCATTGAACTTTCTATTCATCAAAGAATACTGGGAAAAGTATGACCATTTCCAACAATATTATGCAATATTTCAACATTGATAATAATAATAAAAAATGTTACCTGAACAACAAATCAGTATATCAGATTGATTTTGAAGGGTCATGTGACAAAAGATTGAAGTACTGATGCTGAAAATTCATCTTTGCCATCACAGGAAAAAATTACATTTAAAAAATATTCATTTAGAATACAGTTCTTTTCATTTGTAATAATATTCACAATAATTAGGTTTTCACTGTATTTTTGACTAAATAAATGCAGCCTTGGCGAGAATAAGGCTGTAAAAAAAATAAAAAAAAACATGTAATGTTTTCAAACTTTTGACAGGGACTGTACATAATACTACAAGCAAAAAAATCATAATGTACAGAAATAAAGCAATAATGCAGGTCTTACTCTTGCCCAGGAGTAATCCATCGGGACAGTAGGAGGAGGAACTTCCTGTGCTGGAACAATGATTCCGTTTGCGACAAGGTCATCATACACAAACCTTCCCAACAAAATAGAGAAAGTTAACAAAATAGTTGAAGCATTAAAAGGGTAAATGCTTTAATGCATTAAATATGGGTATTAATTAAAATTGCTGGAATACATTTACAAAATGTAACATTTATCTGACAATAAATCAAATTTTTTTACTAGGGGTGGGAAATTTAACCAAAAAAAATTATGATTACTATGATAATTTCATAATATTTTGTTCGATTACGATATATATATATATAAAAAAAAAAAAACGAATGAAAAAAACTGTCCTCTTGAAAACTTCAAACATAACAGCAGACCTACTGCAAATTTGGTAAATAATTTTTTTTTAATTTAAACAATCATGAACATTTCAAGGAAACAAATATTTATTTAAAAAAAAATACTATTTTAATTCTGAGATTCAGTGAATTCATTTAGTGAAGGATTCATCAGACTGATCCAAACCAGTAACATGAGTAAAAATGATTCAATAAAAGAACCAGCTCAAATGAGTCATTTGTTCATGAATCTTTTTGCACTGTTTTTGTTTTTAAGCGAGTGAAGGAACAACTCAATTCAATTTAGACTGCAAACTTTAATTACAAAAACATCTATTTAGGTGTTCTTATGCTGTGGCACTGGACGTCATAACCGTGATAGAAACAAAAAATTTGTACCCGTTTATAATTTTAAATGGTATATTATCGACCCCTATTGAATACTAAGCAAATCATCACATGCACCTACAATGCCTTGAAATTGTAGTGTTTAGGTAAATTATAAATTAGTGAAAAAAATTCTGTCGTTATTGTAAATGTTTTTTGATGGCAAAACAATTTCAACTCATAACTGTAACTTATTTCTCAAATTAAGTGGTCTGAATACTTCTTCAATCTGTTACTCACTTGATAACATCACCCAATTCATCAAAGCCGTTGGGCACAAATGCACCTGCTTCCTGCAGTGCTTGATTTTTGGCCACAGCGGTCTCTGACGCTTGATTTGCACATGCTCCCGCATGGCCAAACTGCACCTAAAACATTTCATTTAACACAATACTATGTTAACAGGTAATACGGTAATATGCTAACTTGGTTAGGTAATCCCAACACTAAAAGTAGGAGAATAACATGGGCTGAGGGTGCCAATTGGGCAAGGGCCAGTATAAAAAAAAGTGTCTCTAAAGCCATTTAAAAGATGTACCTCAGATGAGAACATGGTGGCACACGTTCCAATACACCAGCACACAACTGGCTTTGTGATTCTGCCGTCTACAATGCCCTGGCAGATGTTATACTCCTCTGTGCCTCCGATCTAAAAGACAGCACACACAATATCATAAGTTATAACTCTGTATACAGAATACTTACGAAAAATATTTAGAAAAAGAACAGAACACCAGTGGATTTTACATGAACATGTTAACAAATCTGTCCATTTTTACAGACATACATCTCAATGAGAAATAAAGGATTGGGGGTGAATCATTTTAAATGAGATTAAACTGAAAATATGCAAAAGTCAGAACACCTTGTTGGATTTTCTTGGTATATGTCTATGGTAATCATTTATTGGTGATTTTTTGGTGAGTTTTTTTTTTTAAAGCGGTCATGAAATGCATTTTCAGTTCAAAATATGAACATTCTACATTGTTGCACACTCATCTGTCCATCCAAGACAACTGAGTAGTTTAAGCATTTAATAGATACAAATCCATGTAAATATCACATTTATGTAAAAATGCCTTTTTATTCCATAAATTGTGGTTAAAGGTGCTCAAATCTTTCTTATGATCTCACCTCTCCCAGAATGACAATCATCTTTACACCTGGAGTGTCCTGATATCTGAGCACATGGTCCATGAATGTAGAGCCTGGAAATCTGAGGATGAGAGTGACACAGTAGTCATCTTAGTTGCTGATCTGTTTATTAGCTCAATTAAAGGGTTAGTTCACCCAAAAATTAAAATAATGTCATTTATTACTCACCCTCATGTCGTTCTACACCTGTAAGGCCTTTGTTCATCTTTGGAACACTAATTAAGATATTTTGATTAAATCTGAAGGGTCAGGGAGGCCTCTATAGACAGCAATGCCATTGTAAATCTCAAGATTGATAAAGCTACAAAAACATATTTAAAATAGTTCATGTGAGTTCGGTGGTTCTACCTTAGTATTATAAAGCTACGAGAATACTTTTTGTGTGCCAAAAAAACAAAATGACGACTTTGACAATATCTCATGATGGCCGATTTCAAAACGCTGCTTCTGAGCTTTACGAATCGAATCAGTGGTTCAGAGCGCCAAAGTCACGTGATTTCAGCAGTTTAGTCGTTTGATGGGAGATCCGAATCACTGATTCGTTTCGTAATGCTCTGACGCAGTGTTTTGAAATTAGCCCATCACAATATATTTTGAAAAGTCGTTATTTTGTTTTTTTGCCGCACAAAAAGTATTCTCGTCGTTAAATATGTTTTTAGTAGCTTTATGGATTTTGAGATTTACAAAGGCATTGCTGTCTATAGAGGCCTCACTGAGCCATCAGATTTAAATCAAAAATCTTAATTTGTGTTCCGAAGATAAATGAAAGGTCTTACGGGTGTGGAACGACATGAGGGTGAGTAATAAATTACATTATTTTCATTTTTGGGTGAACTAACCCTTAAGTAATAATTAGTACTTTCTGATTCCTGGTTTAATTGAGCTTACCAACTTTTCAAGAGCGGGTTCCCTATTTACTGTATGTTGGTCAAACAAAATTATGACGCGAGTCAGATTGCTGATGTACCTGATGATTTTGGAATAAATTACTTGAAATGCAGTTTATAATAGTTTATCATCATGCAAAAATCAAAAAGCACATGATTTCATATCAGGTTGTTATGCTGAAACACTAAGTTTAACTATAGAAGATGAGAAAACAGTAAAATTACAGGGGAAAATCTACCAAAGTGGTAGATTCTTAAACATTGAAATTAACACAGGACAAATGTGTAACGAATGCGCTACAGATGCAAAAACGGGTGGGTTTTTTTGTGTGTTTTTCTTAAAATTCCGTTTACTTCGGCTGCATGTCATGTTATTTATTACAGAGATGCTGAAACCAGAGATTCACACAGGATTCCATTCAGAATACTTCTGTTCTTGAAATTAAAAACAAATAATCCACGCATAAGATGAAAAAAAGAAAAAAAAAAGAAATTAAAAATCACAGAATGTCTAAATTGAATGTTTAAAATCAAAGAAGGTCAATGTCATAATGCCAAGTTGATCGTTGCCTTTTTGAGGGATTTTGGGAAGAAATAACTGATGTCCCTCGCATATGCAGATTGATATCTAAAAGCTTTTCTCATTTTTCTTCTTCACACTAATGTTTAGATATGTAATAGAATAAAACACCTATAACAATGTGAACTAGGTAGATTCGCTAATTACCTTAAAAGCCCTTAGATATGCCGTCCGTTTATATTGCTGTTAATACTTTCTCTGACAAGCGGATGCAATGAGACCAGTTTTCTGGTTTGGTCATGTGACATTCAACATATATACCCTATTAACTAGCCCCTTTGGACACCTAGTATTCAAATTGCATGTGCCACAACAACACATTATTACCATAGTTAAAAGAATTTGTCAGACAAAGCAGTGGTTTTTCAAGCAGTGATTTGATTGGCTATTTGGACTGTCAGTCATTTATTTGTCATAAGGTCAATTTCCAAAGGACAGGACATTTTCTGTTTGTTACCTGTCTCCTCCAATAGCAACTCCTTCATAAACACCGTCTGTTGTGTGTGAGATGATGTTGTTGAGTTCATTAGACATCCCTCCTGAGCGGGACACATACGCCACGCTGCCTGGCCTGTACAGCTTTGATGCCAGGATATTGTCAAGCATTCCGCCTGTGTTCCCGATCTTAAAGCAGCCTGGCTTTATACCACCAACCTAAAACACACACAGTGATAGAATCTCATGAAAAAACAAATATTTTGCATAAAGAAAATTAAGGACCATTTTAAGACCATTACTACACTCCCATGGATGTTTGTATGGAATTTTGAGTTTGTTTGTTACTCTCATTTTTATCAGTGGTGATTCTCATTAGATGCCTGTTATTGCAATACAGGTAAAGATGTGCAATGCTACCAGTTTTCATAAATCAACTAATCTGAGTATTGTCTGAACAACTAGTTGGGTGTATATAAATAAATAGGTTATGTCATGTTCAGACCCCAATTAGTATGTTCGGGAATAACAGACAATGACAGACATATAATATCTAATATTGATATTCAGCTATAAACACATGCATAAACATATATGCATTGCTGCATGAAAGTTTGTGAACCCCTTGCAGAATCTGTAAAAATGTGAAAATGTTTTACAAAATAAGAGAAATCATACAAAATGATATTTACTACTGTCCTGAGTAAGATATTTTACATAAAAGATGTTTACATATAATTCACAAGACCAAAGAAATAGCTGAATTTATTAAAATGAAATAAAAACTTTTTGAATTCGAAGATCAAGGTTAATTGTACTTAATCTGACTTCCGGGAAACATGTAAGTATCTTCTGTTGCTCCCGAAGGGCAGTACTAAATGGAAAAAGATTGATATTTAAACTAAATAAGAAAAATTTGGACTTCTTCATCCTGTTCAAAAGTTTTCCCCCCCCGGGTCTTAATGCATTGTGTTTCCTTCTGGAGCATCAGTGAATGTTTGAACCTTTTTTAATAGTTGTGTTTGAGTCCCTCAGTCATCCTCAGTGTGAAAAGATGGATCTCAAAATCATAGTCACTGCTGGAAAGGGGTTCAAATTTGCAAAAGATGCTGGAAAACTGAAGAATCTGCAGGACCTGGAGGATTTTTCTGAAGAACAGAGCTCAGTTCAACTGCTCAGGACAAACAAGGGACTCATGAACAACCATCACAAAAGAAACAAACGGTCGTAGATCATCCAGGTAACCACACAGTATTATGAATTAATGGTTCACAAACTTTTGAATGGGGTCATTTTAATAAATTCAGCTATTTTTTTTGTCTTGAGAATTATATGTAAACATATTTTATGTAAAATATCTTACTCAGGACAGTACTAAATAAAAAATAACATGCATTTTGTATGATCTATCTTATTTTGTTAAAATTTTCACATTTTCACAGATTCTGCAAGGGGTTCACAAACTTTCAAGTGGCACTGTAACTTTATAAATACTCAAACATTTTGAAACACTCACAGTTGCAGGTCCAATGATAGTGACGCCCTTTTCATCAGCTGATTTGATGAGTTTGCGGGTCAGAGCTTCAGGAATTCCTTCAGCTATGATAGCTATAGTGTGTATCTAATAACACAAGATTACTCAAATCAGTGCAAACAACTCAGGCTCAATTGCGCTTTTACAATGTTCAACATTAAAAGGTTCCTTTCTCATTTTGAAAAATCATTTGAACATTTGAAATCTCACAGTAAACTTTTTCAAACATTCTATCAAACAAAGAATATCTTTAAGTGTCAATAAATTACTTTGTGCTAAATTCTAATATAATGCTGGGATTTAATTACATTCAGAAAAGTAAGGTTGACAGTTGACAGTTTCAGATCTATTTATTAATGTGGGATTTGGGGAATACTACTTTTAAAAGAACATTTATGTTACATATACACTATATTGCCAAAAGTATTGGGACACCTCTCCAAATCATTGAATTCAGGCATTCCAATCACTTCCATGGTCACAGATGTATAAAATCAAGCACCTAAGAATGCAGACTGCTTCTACAAACATTTGGGAAATAATGGGTCGCTCTCAGGAGCTCAGTGAATTCAACGTGGTACCGTGATAGGTTTCCACCTTTGCAATAAGTCCATTCGTGAAATTTCCTCACTACTAAATATTCCATCCACGGTCACCTGTTAGTGGTATCATAACAAAGAAGAAGCAACTGGGAACAACAGCAACTCGTAAAATCACAGAGCAGGGTCAGCATATGCTGAGGCACACAGTGCACAGAAGTCGCCAACTTTCTGCAGATTCAATAGCTACAGACCTCCAAACTTTGTGTGGCCTTCAGATTAACTCAAGAACAGTGTGTAGAGAGCTTCATGGAATGGGTTTTCATGCCCGAACAGCTGCATCCAAGCCTTACATCACCAAGTACAATTCAAAGCGTCAGATGTAGTGGTGTAAAGCACGCCACCACTGGACGCTAGAGCAGTGGAGATGTGTTCTCTGGAGTGACGAATCAAGCTTCTGTCTGGCAATCCGATGGACGAGTCTAGGTTTGTGCCAAGTGTAAAGTTTGGTGGAGGGGGGATTATTGTGTGGGGCTGTTTTTCAGGGGTTGGGCTTGGCCCCTTAGTTCCAGTGAAAGGAACTCTTAATGCTTAAGCATACCAAGACATTTTGGACAATTTCATACACCCAACTTTGTGGGAACAATTTGGGGATGGCCCCTTCCTGTTCTAACCTGACTGCGCACCAGTGCACAAAGCAAGGTCCATAAAGACATGGCTGAGCGAGTTTGGTGTGGAGGAACTTGACTGGCCTGCACAGAGTCCTGACCTCAACCCAATAGAACACCTTTGGGATGAATTAGAGCAGAGACTTCTAGTCCAACATCAGAGTTGAAGTTGTTAAAGCTGCATAGTGTGGGCCAGCTCCATATTAAACCCTACGGATTAAGAAAGGGATGTCATTAAAGTTCATGTGCACATAAAGGCGAGTGTCCCAAAACTTTTGGCGATATAGTGTATATAAGGAGTGACTTCAAACAGTGTAAGTTGCCATGTGGGCAAACCACTGCAGTGCACACCAGTGTTCTCCAGACACAGGATAGTGCAGAGCAGCCCTCAGGCATGCGCCTTAATGAACATGTGAGTACTGTGCCATTTTGTTTCAAATTTCTGTCACTTGGCAGAAAGATAGCACAGAAGAGTAGCATATTAATCTCTTATTAATGAAACAAGGGTTATACCCATAGCTAAAGCTATATGCAAAATACCAATGTGCTAAATCCCCAATGGTGGCCACTAGCCTGAAAATAGAGACATCCATTGCTTGGAGAAGGCCAGATTCTTTATGCAGCCTCTAATGCAAACAACTGATCATATTTCATATTTACGCGCAAGTCTGAACAACATAGATATTACTCTAGACTAAATTATAATGTATTTTCCATATTTTTATATCATCTGAAACATGCTGCAACATATTCCAAAGTGATTTAATCAATGATATTAATGTCAAGCATGCCAAGTACACACAACTATTCACACACAACATATCAGTTCAAGCATTGCTAACTTCACAGCCTATTTATCATCGATGAAATTTCGGTCAAATTTCAGCTGAAAAAATAAAAAAAAAAAAAAAAAAAAAAAAAAACTTTCAGTAGACAAAAACTCCATTAAACAGTTTTAAAAGTTTGAGCCTTCACAGCCTCATTTTCATCTGCGTTAAATTCAATATGCAATATAACCTGACTAAAGGTCTATTAAGAGATTTATGTTATTTTGTTCTAAGAGAGAGTAAGTAATTCTCAAAAAGTATTAATGAATATATGACTGGTAATCGCAGATGAAAAGTTTGAAAACGTCTAAGAAGTCTGATGTTCTGATATATATACACATTTGTAAATATTTTATTTACTGGTATTTTACATTATGAATATAATAATAAAATGTGATTTATACACCAATGCAACTTCTGTTTTTGTTTTCCTCTTAATTCAATTTTGACAAAATTCAAAAGCAACTTCAAACACAGACAATTTGTTTAACAAGAAATATTGATTCTTCTCACTTTTCACTATCATTAATGTACGGTCCACAAGAGAAATATGAAATATTTAGCATTTGTGGTTAAAAAGTATATAAATTTTAATATTTTTTTTTGAAAATGACCGATCGTTTCGCTAGATAAGACCCTTATTCCTCGTCTGGGATTATGTAGAGCCCTTTGAAGCTGCATTGAAACTGCAATTTGGACCTTCAACCCGGTGATAACTGTTGAAGTCCACTATGGGAAGTTTTCTTCAAAAACCTTAATTTCTTTTTGACTGAAGAAAGAAAGACATGAACATCTTGGATGACATGGGAAACTGAAAGTGAACTAATCAGTGAATTAAGTCAGTTTAATGTAATTTAAGTTGAAATTACTTAAATAGGCAAGTTGATTGTACTTAAATTTAAGGCAGCAACTTTTTTTATAACAGTTTGCAAACTGTCCCTTTGTGCCACCTGGTGGTGATTTCACAAATGATTGTCACATGTGTAGAGGTTGTATTTAATGTCGTGGCCTCGCTGTGGGAGTAATAGGCATTTTGGTTGAGCACCTACTGTAATATTCCCAATACTTAATGCATGAACTAATAGTTAAAAAAAAATGGAAATTTCCTGTGGGGTGTGGCCAACTCAAATTCAAACTCACAAATTGAAAGGAAATCACTTCAGAAAAAATGAATAAATCTACGTTAAGCTCTGTTTATATGTGCATCAAGGAGCAATCTGGCAATAAACTGATGTGATTCTGTACAGGCTTCAGGGATTATCACTGCAGGGAAGCTTTCTCATAGCTTTAGCTACTGAAATGAAATGAAACTTTATTAGCTGTATTCACCATCTAACAGAAACCCAGAGCTGTCAATGTGGGATTTTACCTGAGGATATAGCAATGTTTCCATGGTGCTGTCGAAAGCCGAACGAAGGGAGGCAAAATTAATGAGTACATCAACGTCTGGATGTTTCTTCATAGCATCGGCCATATTCTTGTAGACCGGTAGTAAGATCTCCTTATGACCCCAGTAAAACTTCTGCTTGTGGTCACCACTGAAACACATAAAGACAATAAAATAAAAAAAAATGTATAAAAACCTGCACTTCCCCTTAAATCCCAATCACATTTAACAATCTTCAGTGCTACATGAGCTGAATAAACAAAGTATTAGACATGATACAAGTTATATTACACTGGACAGCTTGATCTTAAACACTCAGTGTAAGAGGTTCTTTTTAAATATATTTACGTGAAGGGGTAGACCATTGCGACAACAGAGGGTTCATCACGCGAACACACGTAATCAAAGTCCAGCATGCCCTGAACTGCCCTCGTCTGCATGCCCCACACGATGGCCTTGGTCTGCCTGCTGAAGAGAGTCGTGGCTTTAGCTAAAGGGGTAGAGAGACAAACATTACACATAGATTCAACTCCAAGTAATTTATCTGCTTAATGTCACAAATTAAAACTTTGAAAAAATAAATGACCATTCAGTTCTGCCATGCACAAAGAGATGCTTTTCAACATTGTTTATGAGTGTCTAGATGAAAACTAAAAACAAATAAAAAACAATTGACATCAGTAAGGGCATGAAAAGACTCCCAGAAACATGAAAAAGGAAAATAAGAATTAGACACTTGCCTAAGGGTGCAAACAAAAGAACAAAATAGTTAAAGGTGCTAAAGAGGATCTTTTCGTCGACTGAGAAACCAAAGGCCGTTACTGAGTTTCTGAAATGAGCGCATGCGTAAAAACAACCCCCCCATTTCAAGGGAATGCCTCCCAAAACTCGTGCACGAGTATTGGAACGCGAGTGTTTACCACCGGCATTCGCTGTGTTGTGTTAGTGGATTTATTATGTTGGACTCACCGCATGTTACTCATAATCTGCTGTTGTTATTCCTGTCTCCTGACAAAAACATTGCATGCAGCGCCTGTAGTGTGGAAAGTTACTGGAGCGCGCAGCCGCGCACGTCTCTCACAAGGAACGTCACAGCAGTGATTGACAAGCCAGAGGGCCAAACGTTTATGCGATGATCGCGTAAAAGATTGGCTGATGTTTTTAAGGCCCTACCTTGTGCACAGTTGTATATTGATGTATATTAATATTATTCCTTTCAGTGCACCTAATAAATAGTCTTTTATCAGTTAGTAAAGACAGTTTCAAGTAATATTGCAAAAATGTATAAAACAAAACATCCTCTTCAGCACCTTTAAGTAAATAAAATAAAGAATAAAATTGCATATATTAATTTAGAATTTTTATGTTTAAATAAGGCTTTCAATGTATTTTAATATATTTTAAATATATTTTAGGTGAAGTGACCCTACTAAACCCATCCAGATCTATGTTTTCCATGGTTTCTTATAGATAAATGGAAGTACTTTTTCTTAAATTAATGTCTGGAGTAGACTTGTGCCGATATTCGGTAATGCGATAAATCGCGATAATGAATATGCTCGATATTGTAATCGTCGGCACTTCAGAATACCGTAAATAATAATTTATTACCAATTATTATTTTTTTATAAGGCAATTAAGAATACTTTACCCATCAATCGTATAAAATGCACAACACCGCTGTATTCTGTGTCAAAAGGACACGTTCTCAGATGTAAACAATCCCAACGTGCACGAGAAGCACATGGCGGAACCAGTGAAGGAGACAAGCTGAATGAAAGTGCGCGTTCACTCTCTGACAGCAGAGGGCGGTTACCACGGAAACCGTGCAAACAAAGTAACTGCGCTAGTGAAGTTTTTAAAATGCTTCAAACAGCCATTCATTTTTTTGTAATCTCAGTGTTGTTCATCACAGAACCAAATACTGAATACTTAAAAAATACTTAAAAGGATATTTATTTTCAAACCTAAAACATTTTTATATTTTAATCTGTACTACAACATGCCCTAATGATTAGAAATGTTCTGATTATTTGTTATTGTTCAGTAAAACTTTGAAAACATACAGCTTCATTAGTTAACATGTTAATTTATTATCACTAAACTGACAATAAAAATACTTATAAAGTATTAATTATTATTAATTAATGTTAATTTCTTAGTTACTATTTAAGTAACATTACTAAAATTAAAATAACTTATTTAGTGAGATAACTTATTTACCTGAGATAAAACTAACAATGATCAGTTGTGTTTCTAAACTAACATTAACAAAAATGTCTGTCTTTTATGTTTGACAGAAGAAAGTCAGTCATAGAAGTATGAAACGACTTGAGTAATATGCACATATTTCAATAAAACTGGACAAATTGGGGTGCTCTAAAACTGCCCACATGTAGAGTAAGATGGCTTTCAGAGATTCACACCGGCAACTTTGTTCAAACAGAGCATGTTTCACATGAAAATTTGATAAGGTGAAAGCTGTCATGTGGACCAGGAAACGGACCATGGTATCAAACCAGAGACCTGTTCACCTGTTAAACTTTCTGAACAAATGTAGGTAATGTACAGATAGGGCTGGGCGATATGGACAAAATTTTTTTTTTTTTTTTTTTTTTTCATATCATACGATATCGATATTTATCACGATATTCATTTACCATTAATGAGGAAGGAAACGCTTTCCAAATATTTGTTAAACCCTGAGAATGTTTTATGATTATAAAAAACAAATGTATCTAAACTTTAACAAATTAATCAAGCTTTGAAAATGTAATGTAACAAATGAATACATTATTTATAAAACAAATAATTTACAACAAAACATTGCAGTTTTATTTTTGTCAAATACGATGCTGGAAGCGGAAGCATGTACAAGGCGATCATCTGTTTATATAAAGCATATACAGTTGTTTTTTTGTTTTTTTTAAATGACTGATTGTTTCACTAGATAAGACCCTTATTCCTCATCTGGTATCATTTAAAGCCCTTTGAAGCTGCACTGAAACTGTAATTTTGACCTTCAACCGTTTGGTGGCCATTGAAGTCCACTATAAGGAGAATAATCCAGGAATGTTTTCATCAAAAACCTTAATTTCTTTTCGACTGAAGAAAGAAAGACATGAACATCTTGGATGACATGGGGGTGAGTAAATTATCAGGAAAATTTTATTTAAAAGTGGACTAATCCTTTAAAAACAATAACGTTAGTAAGCCATTTTTTTACCATTTTTGAAACTGTAATGATACAGAAGGAACGGAAGAACAGAAACGTTAAAATACTGATTCTGCTCTGAGTGAATTGACTGACTTTTTTGTTTTTTGTTTTTAAGGCCTGCCCATGATGCAATGTTATTACTCATATAATTGTTGTAATATGTATGAATTTGAACTGTATTCTAAATATAATGACACATACTATTATTGTTTTACAATATGTTAACACACATATGAATGAAATTAACACTTTTCAACATATGAATCACACTCATTCATTTGACAGTATTTTCTTCTCAAATCAAACTGTGAAAAGCTTGTGAAGTGACTCTCAAAGCAGCTTTGGAGATTAAGTTCATGTCCTCATATTTTGAGATGGTAAACGCTGAAAACATTGTGAGCGTCACATGTGTGTGAGTTTACGTATCAGACATAACCTTGCCGTTCATTTATAGAGACACGCAGAAATCACTTATTAGTGTCATGCACTGACTGTTTGTTGTCAGATTTAATTCTGCTGTGTGACAAGCTCTTAAATTAATCCATAGAGTAAAAATGTTGTGAGCCCTGTTCTCTCATTCTGGACATCAGCAATTTTGAACAATTAAATCAGAGGACCAGAACAAGCTTTTGTACAATTCACTAATAAGAAACACACCAAACATTTGACCAGCCCTGAGCTCTTACCTTTAACCGCTGCATTAAACATGACCGTCACGGGCCACAAATGGCAACGAGCGGAAACTAATTATTATGATAAACAGAAAAAGAAAACATAACAGCATAGGGAGAGAAAAGAGATGGAATGAAAGTGAAATAAAATAAAACAATTGCTAACAGGACAAAAACAGTGGAAAAAAGAGAAATGCACAAAGAAAAAGGAAAACAATTAAAAGGTGCAGTAAGTAACTTTTTACAGTTTTTCAGACTTTTTGAATTTTTATAGTTTTTTACCATTTGTACTTTTAACAAATTTGTTAAAAATGAGATGTAAACACCAATCAATCCTTAAAAAAGCACTCATGACCAGTGATAAATACTTGCTGTAAATTTGACAGTAAAATAAGATATTGTACATAATACAATAAGATACTGTTTTTGTTAGTTTTAAATTACTGTTACTGTATTTTGTCATTGATTGAAACATGACATTTCAGTTACATATATAGTAAACAGATATTATTTCTACTGTAATTTTACAGTGACAGCTGTAAAAAAAATGTCTCAATTTACAGTGTATGTATACAGTAGTATGCTGTTTTTTACAGTACAATTGTAGCTTAGGTTTTATTCTTGTATATAAACAGTCAACCAAAATTGCCAAACAACTGGTAGATTAACTGGTTTAGAGAACTGATAGTTATTTTGGCGTGTTGATATAAATAAGTTACCATGCATTCAGAAAAAATAAAATAAAAATATTGCTAATAGGTTTTCTTAAACATTTTGATATTGCTCGTTAGTTAAAGGTACACCAAATTACAAGATGCTGGCAAATCTTAAATTTTGTGTGATGCTGCATCCACACTGATTGACATAAGTATAAAATTCAGTTAAACTTAAAAAAAAAAAGTTATTTAGCACACCTTTAATTGAGCTACAGTTAAAGAATTAATGCAAAGAAGCTGGTTAAAATGTACAAAATTGTCTTTAAAAGTTGCAGTGACTGATTGTTTTAAACATCAACTGAGCTCCAAATACCTGGTGGAAAACCTGCTGTGGGCGTCATGACATCTGTGACACTATTGGTCAATTTGTGTTCAGAGAATGAAGTATTTCTGGTTCTTGCTGGGGTCTGAAAGAACAAAAGAAAGAACTTAATTCTGGAAGGGTTTGTGGGCCACTGCCATCTAGAATTTATTACTATAATCAGGGCTCTGAACTGGTTCAAGGAATGAAAACAAACCTACCCGGAACAAACCAGAAATGAATAAAATTTTATAAACAAAAACAAAAGGAACATAAATGAAAACAAAATCAAGTTTATTCATCCTGAACAGAAACACTAATTTGAAATTAGTGTTCAAATTAGTGTTCCTATTCAACTTACGTAACGAACGCGGCTCCGGTTTAATTTTTTTCCGTAAGTAGAATAGGGAAGGAGTAGGACATACAGTGTAAGCTTTTTGAAGAATGCGGGAAGCGGAAGCACGTACAAGGCGATCATCTGTTTATATAAAGCATATACAGTTGTTTTTTTGTTTTTTTTAAATGACCGATTGTTTCACTAGATAAGACCCTTATTCCTCATCTGGTATCATTTAAAGCCCTTTGAAGCTGCACTGAAACTGTAATTTTGACCTTCAACCGTTTGGTGGCCATTGAAGTCCACTATAAGGAGAATAATCCTGGAATGTTCTCATCAAAAACCTTAATTTCTTTTCGACTGAAGAAAGAAAGACATGAACATCTTGGATGACATGGGGGTGAGTAAATTATCAGGAAATTTTTATTTAAAAGTGGACTAATCCTTTAAAAACAATAACGTTATTAAGCCTTTTTTTTTTTACCATTTTTGAAACTGTAATGATACAGAAGGAACGGAAGAACAGAAACGTTAAAATACTGATTCTGCTCTGAGTGAATTGACTGACTTTTTTTGTTTTTTGTTTTTAAGGCCTGCCCATGATGCAATGTTATTACTCATATAATTGTTGTAATATGTATGAATTTGAACTGTATTCTAAATATAATGACACATACTATTATTGTTTTACAATATGTTAACACACATATGAATGAAATTAACACTTTTCAATATATGAATCACACTCATTCAGAAGGGGAACAATTTCTGACATGTCTCACAAAAGACGGATCACATATGCTCCAACGTCTTCACTCTTTTTGGTAGTCACTGCATCATGTTGCTGCTCATGTCTGTCGCTTTCACTCATGTCACCACAAATGGCGAACTCTACTAGTAAATGAATTGCTTCGATGCTGAAAAAAAAACCACACTGTATGTGTTTCCATCTCTTATATCAGCCATCGGGATGAACTACAAAAACACACTTACAGTTGCATTAGCACTAGTGTTCAACAGAAAATTGGCAGTGTGCGCTGCCGCTGGTGGCAGGTTGGGAATTGGCCGATGACCCAGCGCCATGCCAACAATAGCAGTCATGTGAGTCTCTGTGCCGAAAACGTGGATGGGAATTCCAGTAGTCTTTCCTGTTGCAAACAAAAAGATGAACAAATATAAGATTACACATGTATGGTGGTGTGTAATGACTACCATTTAACACATGGACATTTTGTCAAGTTCCAATTTGACTTGCAATTACAGTACAGTGAAATGACATCTGACCAAAAGATTTGGGGAAGGCCTTTTTGTCAAAAGACTGAAAAATGATCAAGCAAAATCTCTAACGAGACACTTTATATCATCATAACGATATAAGCTTATATCATCATACCGCCCAGCTCTATGCAGCCCTCACATTTACTTTACCCAAATAATTAAGACGGGTATTGTAGCATTTAAGATATTTAGGATTTTTTATAACCTTAAATTTGATCAAACTGAATTTAAAACATTTTAAGACTTTTAAGGACCTGCAGGGATCCTGTACAAATTGATATCCCTTAACCCCTTCAGACCTTATGTCCATTGGAATGGATATCACATGGCTTTTTGTTTAACCAAGTGAAATTGTATGTTTTTATAATAGAAGTAATGCCAGAACCAATCACAATGAAGACATGACCTCTAAAAAAAGGTTATTTTCCTTGGCCAGAAAAAATATTTCTAAGAGTTGATAGATAATTGACCATTCACCCGGAGTTTGATTGACAAGCGATCTAACCAATCAGAACGCCAAATCTGCCATTTTGTCCAACAAAGCAATCAGGAGTTAGATTAACCTCGGTGGAGTTAAACCTGAAAAATTGTGTATATTGACGTCTTTCCGCGTTTAAAACAACATTCATTGTCATGTTCATTCATGTTTATTTGATGCTATAAATGGACTAGTAGGAAGAGATGATCAGTTCACGAGCCTCTTGAGCTGAGGCGCTACAGCAATCGGTCACGACCATGGTCACGACACATTAAAGAGCCACAAAACGGTTTTTATTGTTTGAATTTCTTTAAAAACTACACAGTTTGAAAGCTATTACTTTGTTTAATATAATAAGTAACCTGGTTTGTCTTGTCTGTCGACATGTTGTCAGTGTTATGGCTTGTCGGACAAAGCAACAGTAACTAAGGGGGGCGAGTCTTAGCGAAGGGTCAATTATACTGAACATGCACTGGATGAACAGGGTTGAACATAATCAATCATAATATTAACTTAAATACATTTTATAATTAATTACACATATTTTCCCTAATCACAAATCTCATTTACACCTCGTTTACACCTGTTTTTAGCACCATCCTTGAAAAAAACAACAACACTTACCTACTTCCTCCATCACTCTCAGCCCTTCCTGATAGTTTGGACCTCCACGTCTCACAAAGATGGTAACCTCATTTTCTTTTAGAGGCCCCTGGTAGTCTTTGATAGCCCTCACAATGCCCTGATGAGTATCATTAAACATGATAATAAGAACAACATGAACATGACATGATCTAACATTGATGAATATCAAGACAGAGGAGTCATCGTACCTTAAACGTAGCTGCTACATTAGTGAAGTTAGCAATACTGCCACCAATGATCAACACCTTTCCTGTAAGGTAAGATTGGGGTGGGAAAAAATTCTGAATTTAAGAAGTTCCTTCTAAGTTGAATTCAGGACTTTGAATTGGATTGATTGTACTAAAATTCAGCAAATTCCTCTTTCTGAATTCAGGAACAACATTAGTCCAACAGAATGAGCATCAACAGGAAACGTCTTAGATGTTCTGTTTAAAGGGTTAGTTAACCCAAAAATGAAAATGATGTCATTAATTACTCACCCTCATGTCATTCCAAACTCATAAGACTTTCGTTCATCTTCTGAACACAAATTAAGATTTTTTTTTTATCAAATCAGAGAGATGTCCGTTTCTCCATTGACTGCCTTTGCAACCGACTCTTCAAAAAGAGATCCATATGAATCCAGATTAGTCCAGATTTTCTGAAGAGACTTGATTACTTCATATGATGAACAGATTTAATTTAGGCTTTTACTCACATGTAAACACTGATCAGCAAACATCAGCAGAAGCTCAGCCTAACCTGAATGACACACAAGAACAAACCTTTTCTGGAACAGTAGTGATTGAGTCTCTTCAGAAAATCTGGACTAAACCACTCTGTTCATATGGATTAGTTTTCCGATCTCTTTATGAACTTTTTCAAAGTGGTAGTTGCAAAGGCAGTCAATAGAGCAACAAACATCTCTCAGATTTCATCAAAAAGATCTTCATTTGTGTTCCAAAGATGAGCAAAAGTCTTACAAGTTTAGAATGACATGAGGGTGAGTAAATAATGACAGAATTTTCATTTTGGAGTGAACTAACCCTTTAAGGTTTCCATCTTGCCAAATGCTACATGATGTTTGGCTCCATTTTGAGGACTTAGGGGGTTAATCAGAGGATTCTGGGAACTGAAATATGATGGTGGACCTTTAATGCTGTGAGGCAAGGTTAGATTTTCTGATTATTTAATGAAAGACCAAGAGAAGAAACACCAAAGATATTGTCCCATGGGCTGTTTTGCTCATATTTACCAAAGTAAGTAACCTTGTTATTATAGTAAGTCCATAGTATGTAAGTAGTGCTTTGCTCTGGAGTTATTACACTGCAAGACATGCACAGACCAAGTTTTGTCCCATCTGTTTACATTCACTTAACTGACTGTTTACGATATTGTGCCAAACACACTAACAGCATAACTTGTATTAATTCATGTATTTATCATGAAAATATAATTAATAAGAAGAATATGTTGTGATCTTTTACCTATTTATTATTATTTTGCGCTTACCAGGAGTGCCTATGATTGTGTTTTGCCAATCCCCGATGAAATGCCTTCATAAACAGCAGGATTTTTGTGAAGGATTTACAGATTTTTGATTTCTCTAGTGTGACTGAATTATTACAGTGCCCCACAGATTGATAGAACAGGTGACTCAATTATATGAACATGTCTAGAGTTTCATTTGAATGTAATTTGAATGATATTTATCAAAGGTGATATTTATTTCTCTGTGTAAAACTTTAATTAGCAAGATAAAAAAGGTCACACTTTATATTAGGTGTCTTTAACTACTATTTAGTAACATTTAAATTAACCATTTGATAGAATGCACTCATCGTGTATATACATGTTTTTACATTGTACTTACATTTAAAAAAAATACCTGCATGTAATTAAATTCTGTAATTGCATCTGTAATTGAGCCTTCCCTTACACCTTAACCTACTTAAACCTAAGCATGCCACTAAACCTGTATTGCAGCTAAAGTGTTTTGCAATACAATATGAACACAATAAATACATTGTTCTTATTTTTTTGTGTAAATACGTGGTAGCTAAGGACACCTAATATAAAGTGCGATTAAAAAAAATTATAATTTGGAATTTATTTTTTTTAAATTTCATTTTGAGGTGCAGAAATTACACACTTTACATTTAAACCACCTAGACACAACATAAAGTGACAAAATGAATCAGAGGTTTTGTCTTAACCAGCTGCGACCGTAACAAGCAACACTATTTTGTGTTTTTTTGATTGCTAGGCTTCTATTTTGGAGGAGACCCACACACACTGAAATCACACTGGACAGAAATAACACTATATACAGTACAGTGCTGGCCAAAAGGGATGTCCGTAGGGAATATTTGTTTTTAATGACCCTAAAAGTTTGATTAAACCATCAAAATATGAGGAAAATATACATATTTATTATATATATTATATATATAGATATTTATTTTGTTATATTAAACTAGGGAAGAACAAAACACTAATCTTGTTTAAGGTATTTATCTGACAAAATTATTTGGCAAAAAGGCAAACTACAGCTGCAGGTTTTATTTCACTATGCAAAAAATACATAGAAAAACAAAAAGCTCACAGAAAAAAAGCATGCACTGACTACAACACAATCAGTTATTAATATTTTGTTGATTCTCTCTTGATTTGGCATGTTCATCATTTCTTTTTATCACAGCTTAGCCAAAAATGATGTCCACACAATTTGGTAAGTTTCATTGCATTATCACGAATGAAACAATTGACCCCAAGCACAACTACGCAATATGCTTACAAAATCTTTTTTTTTTTAAAATTTTAATATTTGGATAAAATGTGAAGATTTTCCTAGGCCGGAAATGACTTTTGGCCACTACTGTATAAGGTAAAACATTATTATTATTTTTTACATTTCTATTATTTATATTTTTCATGCTAGTAGTTAAAAAAGCATGCCATTCGGTCACACACACAATCTCACCATCAGGATGTTTCTCGCGGGTCATTAGAGAGAGGATAGTCTTGGCGTAGTCGTACGTCTGCTGCTCACTAGGAGCTCCAGAGTATTCCCCATAGTTGGCCAGCTCATCTACTCCACCCAGATCACAGATGGTGTCACTAAACAAACAAGGGCAACACTTTACAAGGTCCGATTTGTTATCATTACTGCATCAGCTAACATGAACTAACAATAAGCAATGTTTGTTAATGTTAGTTAATAAAAATACAAATGTTCATTGTTTGTTCATGTTCCCCATGCATGCAGTAATGTTAACAGATTCAACGTGATTTAAAAAATGTATTATTAAATGCTGAAATGAACATTGACTAAGATTATTAAATGCTAAAGAAGTATGTTATTGTAATGAAACCTTATTGTGAAGTGTTAACCCATAATGATCACATATGCAGCCCAGTTATAATATATATAAATTAATATGCCTGATCAAATATTATAAAACATACAAAGAACATCTAGACCTCTTTTTAAAACATTGTACTGAACCAGGAGAAAAGAAACATTAAGTTATTTAATAGCAGGAATTCTAATAAGTCATTTGATTATGACTGTTTTAATGTGAAAATGAATGAATAAAAAGTCAAATGTGAAAATGAATAAAAAGTGTCAAATGCAGCATTACATCATCTGCTCACATTGCATCAAAAAATTTACTGCATTTTTTTTTTTTTTTTTTTTTTACAGTGTTGAGCATTTATAATTGATCACACATGTATCTGTTGAGCATATAAATGTAATGGCCAATCAGAGGCTTTATATTAATCACTGGTGAAGATGAAATCTGCTGAAAACGCTGAAGTTTTGTTAAGACTGCACTCCAACAGAGTTCTGCAGTTCTGCCAATTCTCTCATTATAAACAACAAAGTGCAGATACACAGATACGTAAATAAAGAGATTCATTTTGCAGTGTAGACAGCTTGATTGATTAAAACAGAAGTTCTTGCCAAAACCTCAAAAACTCTTCAATGAACGCTTTACTGATGGGGGGCATTTTTTGCTTGCTTTCAGTATATAATTTATTCCCAATTTAATTCCCAATATAATTTATTCCCAATATAATTTATTAATTATTCCCAAGTCAACCAATATGAAGTCTATGAAGCAAACTAATTTATAAATGGTTCTCGGCTTGTTTGGACTGTGTAGACTAAAAGAATATGTTGTTTCTCCACACACAAAAATGTTTGTAATGTATTTCATTAATAAAAATTATTACAATATCAAGGGCAAAAAGAATAATATTAAGAATAATATTAATATTACAGCCCTAACCTGTAATGAGTTCCTGCTTTTAAATTTTATAATTTATATACTTTATGTAGGCTATTTAAAATTACATTAACATTAGCACTATGCAACTGTTTGCTGCTACCTTTGAGTAGCATTTTACAGTCTGCTGTATATACAGTAAGTGTAAAACATGCAATGTCAGATGCAGCCTCTGTGCCACCTCAGCAATGTAAATCTATCATTTGTTGATGCTGGTCAAATTTTTTTAACACTAAAAAACTGATGGTGAAAAATAGGAAATTCTAAGGGTTTATGATGTTTCACCTAAAGAAACCCTTAAGTAACAGGGTTTATTTTCTTCAACAGTTTAAGGGAAATTTTCTTAAAGGGATAGTTCACCCAAAAACGAAAATTTGCTGTTAATATACTCATCCTTAGGCCATCCAAGATGTAGGTGACTTTTTTTCTTCAGTAGAATAATAAAAAATGATTTTTAGCTAAAACTGTGATACTCAGGGATTAAATAAACAGCAATTTCATTTTTGGGGGAACCACCCTTTAATGGAAAATTACACTTAAGGTGTTTTATATGCAACTGGGCACAGGATGTTGGCAGCATCACCTGTACACCACTGATGCACCGCCACCAGCCACCATGGTCCAGATGCGTCCTTTGGGATTCAGCAGGGTGAGTTTCAGACTGGCTCCACTCTTAGCATCGAGATCTGCTATGTACGCTTCCTGTACACACATAAAACAGAAAATATGAGCCACAGAACATGCGCTGTCTGACAGTTGTGTGAAATGGCATGACCTTTGTCCTCTTGTACCTCAGGATAAGCTTCTCTGCCAAACGGAGGAGGAAACTCCACATCACCCCATCTGGGCTTGCAGATGTAGTCGGCCGCAGAATCAATTTTAGCTGCCATATCCAAAATGTACACTCCGTCCTTAGTGACCACTGTATATATAGACACAGAAAATTACATATGATTGCCTTTCTGTCATTACCATCCTGTTCATGTTTTTTAGTACCAGCTTCTCTTAGTTTTCCTTTTTGTTCAGTAGCAGTTTATAAGATTTAGTTATAAAGGGGTTAGGGTGAAGACTAATCGCCCATTACTAGATACTGTTGAATAAAGTCGTTATTTTGTTTTTTTGGCACACAAAAAGTATTCTCGTCACATTATAATATTAAGGTTGAACCACTGTAGTCACATGAACTGTTTTAAATATGTTTTTAGTACCTTTCTGGGTATTGAAAAAGAAAATGATCTTGCTGGCAATGGAGGCCTCACTGAGCCATCGGATTTTATCAAAAATATCTTAATTTGTGTTCTGAAGATGAACGAAGGTCTTATGGGTGTGAAACTACATGAGGGTGAGTAATTAATGACTGAATTTTCATTTTTTGGTGAACTAACCCTTTAATCCTTTTCCAGTAAATCACAAATGACTGGAAAAGGCAGGGGCCTTCGAATGTTGTTGTGGACAATAGTGGGCCTTGGAGTCAAAAGGCGTGAGAACCACTAAGCTATAGTAATTTAGTACTAGAATTTATAATTTAGTACATTATTTCTATTTCGTATTTACATACATAGTTTCACTACTAATATATATATATATATATCCACCTTATTTTTAACATAGGAGCAGGTGTGGCCATTTGTAACTTGAATGTCATTCGCTTCTAGTTATTTATAGCCAGATAATAGAAATAGAAAACAGCTAGTTATATTGTTTGATATTACAAACTTCTCTTTCTTATCATATAAATTTAATCTATTGTCGTAATTATAAACATACTGGTTAGTTTACTGCTTTTCGTTATTCTAGTCATAGCGAATAATGAATACTACATTCACAAAAAAAAAAAAAAAATCGCTTACTTCCATGTTGCAAAATAAGCTGGATAGACATTATATTTATTATTTTGAATTTATTATATTGAAATTATATTATATTGGCTATAGCAGAGATACCAAACTTTTTACAATGAAGGGCCAAAAATCAAACTCGATTAAGGTCCGTGAACCGAATTTAAAAGTTGCATTATATCAAACGGTTATAATACATTTAAAGTGGTTAACCTTGTTTTCCATAATTTATAATTTCAGAATTTTAAAACATCCTGCAAATTGTTTAACTAATCTGTTTGTTTGTTTTTTTGTCACAGTTTTATTGTAAAATTAAACTATATTGCTGTTTTGATGATATTTTAGTTACTTTAATTACAAAAAAATAAAAAAAATAAATAAATTAAATAAAGAACATTTGAACATTTAAGAAACTAAATGAATGTTTAAATTAATCCACAAATAAATTATGGACACTTAAATATGAAGGTTTCTGAGCTTTTTCAAATGTGTTTGATTAGGGGCTGGAGGCCTGGAGGTAAACTCTGCAGCCCTTGTGCTAGAGAGTTCTGGATGGTGTTACTGGCCTAAGTCAAAACAGACTTTTGTCCATAGCACAAATGGTCCCGAGTACTCTCACATTTGACCAAAGGTATGAAGGCTGGTCCACACAACAGCTTACTGTGGCCAAGAACCATCAGGAAGAGGCTGTCTGACTCGTAAAGTTACCGAGCACATTTATAATCTTTTAAAGCCCAGAACACACTAAGCCGACACTGACAATCTAGCGGCGACAAAAGCAGACTGCGAGGTTGGCTTACGTTGGCAGCGTGTGGGTCCAAAGTTGCCCTGACACACCAAACAAACGCTCGACACCCGACCGCCAAGTAGGACGTCCGTTCTGCACCTTGCGTAAGAAGAAATTCCTTTCCGTACCAGCAGGTGACAGTAGCTGAACAGCCAATCAGAATGATCAGATGGCCCGATTGACCGATGAGCTCCGACGGCGATTCAATATGTCGAATCGGCCGAAAAAAAGACAACGAGGACCAACTTCAGCCGACGGTGCGGAACACACTGAGAAAACTTAGTCGGCCGGTTGAACAAAAACTGCCCGATGGCCAACCGTCAGCTTGGTGTGTTCCGGGCTTAAAAGATGCCATTAAGATCAATAAAAAAATATTAACAAGTAATTGTGTAATATGCATCACATAGCCATTGAGAAGACTTAAAATCACACTTTACATATAAATTAGAACTTTAAGTATGAGTAAATATTAGTAGTCATGCTTATCTTAAACATCATCAACACAAATAACAGGAAACTGAGACAAAAAGAAAACACATACCAAGTGGATTGATTTCCAGATATGTGAAGTAAAGATCCTCATACAAATTGAAGAGACCTATTATGAAGTTTGCCAGCACTCTGCAAAACAAACAACAACAAAAAAAACATTTTGCACTTCTGCATCAAAGTAATTTTATGTTAAAGATAATTATTTTTTCTGTGTTAACACATTTTTTAATTGAATAGGGCTGGGCTATATATATATATATATCAATGCACTTAAGTTTTGAAGTAGCCCTCCGAGAGCAGTGTTGGCCACCCCTGCTGTAAAGGGATCATAATAGGGCTCTTCAACTCCAGTCCTGGAGGGCCAGTGTCCAGCTCTAAACCTACCCAAAAACACTCGAACAAGCTAATCAAGGTGTTCAGAATGACTTGTAAATTACAGACACATGGGATGTATTAGGATTCATACTAAAGTGTGCAGGACCCTGGCCATCCAGGACTGGAGTTGAAGTAATTAGGCTATGATGTAAAGCATAGCCTAAATAGATACAGTATGTTCACTGTATTTGTTTGTTTTTCACAGCCTTCAATTTGCAAAATGTTTGTAGGACAACACTGGGCAGAATGTGGAATCATTTTTTTGTCCATGAAATACAGCAAATACAATTTTGATTAATCAAAGAAATAATCAACTTAATTCATTAATTATAAGAAAAATGGTCAGTTACAGTGCTAGAAGTTTGGAAGGAAAAAATGGATGAGTTAATTTAGCTAGAAAATGAATGCGAAGAAAAAGATCATCATCTTATTGAATTGCAGCTTCTACAAAAGCATATGTATATCATTGCTTCTCATTGCAACCTCAAAGCTTGAAGGAATTTCTTTACTTCCAGAACCCAGCTTCATCAATATTTCTTAAGTTTTCCCAGAAGAAAAGACTTTGAAATGAGTATGTCTGCAAAAAGTACACTAGCATAGATGACCTTAAAACTAACAAACATGAAATAAAAGCCCTTCATCATTCATGAATATTCAGAAACTCATACAAGAACATTTCAAACTGATCAGCATACTTACTCTTTCTTTTCATCTGTAACATTTTTAAGTAACTGCTGGGTAACCGTTTCCTCCGTGAGCTTATCATCTATTCTCACTGATAGTTTTTGGGCTCTTGTGTCCACATCTCCAACATCCACCCCACCCTCATGATGGAATAGCACTTGACTGCCTTCCCGGCTTGCGTATATACACACATAAAACTCCTCTTCCTGTGAGAGAGAACAATTAAATGCTAAATAAATAAAGAAACACTAAAACAACATTTTTGTCATCAATAAATGTTGGTGTGTGGTTGCTCACAGATGCCTCAAACGATCAACAATTAAAGCGTTTAAATTCCAAAAATTAAACAACAAACGGACTCATTTGGCTACAAACGGATACACTGCAGCAGTGAAGAAAGACGTCTGGATGTGCAGTTCTGACCACTGTATGATATATAGCACACATTTTATCACTGGTAAGGCAAAATATTTTTTGCCAAGTAATCATTAGTTTGATAATGTAGAGTCTTTTTGGCTAGTTAAAGGGGTGGTTGATTATGATTTCACTTTTTTAACTTTAGTGTGTAATGTTGTTGTTAGAGCATAAACAACATCTGCAAAGTTACAATGCTCAAAGTTCAATGCAAAGGGTGATATTTTCTTAAAACAAAACAAAAAAAAAATGTTTAAGGACTACAACAAACGGCTGGTAGGGACTACAATGAGCTTCTTCCCAGATTAGTGACATCCCTAACCCTAAAATTAACATAAACCCTGCCCCCCCACAAACAAGGGTCAAGCTGTATTTGCACAAAAGATTAACATGACGGCACATGCTAGTCAATGAATTGAAGCAAATCCACAGCAACTACATAAATTTATCCACTAAACATTCAGAAAAGTCCAGTTGCATTTTAAAAGTTGTAACTTCTTCCTGAGTCTCTCCATCAGTGTCCGACTCCGGTTTGAACAATGTAAGGCTGAACACCGTTACTGACAATCGTCATTTTGACTGCATAATATTCTCCAGCTTTGTTGTTGTTGAACAACCAAAGCGCAAGCTGTTAAAGCTCCACCCTCTTTTGGAAAGCGGGTCGGGGGCTGCAGCTCATTTGCATTTAAATGGACACATAAAAATGGCGTGTTTTTGCTCACACCCAAATAGGGGCAAATTTGACAAGCTATAATAAATTATATGTACGGTATTTTGAGCTGAAAGCCTCATTAAAAACAGAATCACAGTACTACAATATAGTGGTTATCATGACAGCCCTATTGCACATTTCCATTTGTTCTGAATTAACGTTAAGATCCAAAATTGGACTGCTCAGGTTTTGAGGTCAGTGTTTCTGTTTATATGGTTGATATCAGATGTTTCAGCCACTAAAGGTTGGAGGTAATCTGATACAAGATGTAATCACATCTCCCTCTTTGGGTTGTATCAAATATGCACAGCCAAAGTTGGACTGGCTGTAGGTTTTAAGTGATATATGATAAGTGATAAATGATAGAACCAAGTGCCTCACCCTGCAGATCTGGTTTTGGTGACTAACATATGCTAAATTAAACAACCCTGGTGAAGTAAATTATCTGATTAATTGATTATTTTCACAATAGTAGTTCTAGTAGTCTATGCTTCACATTCTAAGACACTGCAGTAAAATGTACACCAAATACACCAAAGGAAAAAATTGTTCTCAAGCTGAACTAACGCCTATATTGTAATTTATTTTGTGATTATTTTTGAATCTCAACTATGACATAGTTCATTTTATTATTCAAAATTCAAATAATAAATGTAATTTTGACACTCTTTAATGTGGTGAGACAGATCATTGCAGTTCTTCAGTTCAACTGGCAGCATGGTGCATGTGAACCAGTCATCTTGACTTGTTTACTACTAGTAACATCACATGAATAAACATAAGATATGTTAAAAAAAAACACAAAAAAAAAACATAAAAATTAATGAGAGAACCTCTAGCTGAGTCGATGTGGAATGACCCTATAAAGATATTAAACAAGATCAAATTAAACTGAATTTGTAATACCTGATAGTGAGGCACAAACGGCTCAATGAGAAAGTTCTTCAAAATCCCCTTCACCTTCCCAACCTGAGGAACAGGAAAACAACACTTTGGATCAAATGTCATATTATTTCTTTATATACTATTTAAATATACTATTTATTGGGTTTATGCAGGTGTAATAAAGCTTAATTTAATTTCACCTAAGCCCTTAGAATCATGTCATCACATTCCACATACATACACTACCGTTCAAAAGTTTGGGATCGGTAAGATTTTTAATGTTTTAAAAGAAGTTTTGTCTGCTCACCAAGGCTGCATTTATTTAATTAAAAATAAAATAAAAAACGGAATATTGTGAAATATTATTACAATTTAAAATATTTGAATATATTTTACAAAGTAATTTATTCCTGTGATGTCAAAGCTGAATTTTCAGCATCATTACTCCAGTCTTCAGTGTCACATGATCCTTCAGAAATCATTCTAATATGCTGATTTACTGCTCAAAAAACATTTAATGTGTACAGATGTACAAAATATTTGTGTACAATATTTTTTTTCAGGATTATTTGATGAATAGAAAGTTCAAAAGAACAGTGTTTATTTAATCTTATATCTTTTTTAACATTATAAAAGTATTTACAATCACTTTTGATCGATTTAATGGACCCTTGCTGAATAAAAGTATTAATTTCTTTAATTTCTTTTCAAAAAAATAAAAATAAAGATTCTTACTGACCCCAAACTTTGGTAGTGTTAATAATGTTACAAAAGCTTTGCATTTCAGATAAATGTTCTTTTGTACTTTCTATTCATCAAGGAATCCTGAAAAAAGTACACAACTGTTTTCAACATTGATAATAATCATAAATGTTTTTTGAGCAGTAAATCAGCACATTAAAATGATTTCTGAAGGATCATGTGACACTGAAGACTGGACTAATGATGCTGAAAATTCAGCTTTGCCATCACATGAATAAATTACTTTGTAAAATATATTCAAATAGAAAAGTTATTTTAAATTGTAATAATATTTCACAATATTACTGTTATTACAGTATTTTTAATTAAATAAATGTAGCCTTGGTGAGCAGACGAAACTTCTTTTAAAATCATTAAAAATCTTACCGATCCCAAACTTTTGAACAGTAGTATATATATATATATATATATATATATATATATATATATATATATATATATATATATATATATATATATATATATATATATATATATATATATATATATATATATATATATATATACATATATATATATATATATATATATATATACATACATACATACATAGGTGATAGTCCACAGGCTACTTCAAGCATAAGAAAAAGCTAAATATACAATCTGTTTGCCATTACAACAGAAAAATAAGAATGTCCTTTAAGCTAATCTAAATGATATAAAGAGCTGGATGTTGTAAATCTTAATGAAAGTAAAATAGATTATTATATTTGGACCAAGTGATAATCTCTCCCCCTGCCTCCCTACAGTGTAGCCCTAACTGACAAAGGTATAATCACACATGCTCAGTTGATACTGATTTCCCTCTTTTGCTCCCTTCGTCTCTCTCATAATACTACAGCCATGGCCAAAAGTATTGGCACTGGCAGTGACAAACTTTTGTGTTTCACAAAGTTTGCTGTTTCAGTGTTTGTAAGTTATTTCTTCACACTTCTATGGTATATTAGAGAACAATGTTAAGCATTTTATTAGTTTTAAAGGCTTTTATTAAGAGAGTCAATATTTACAGTGTTGACTCTTCTTCTTCATATCCTCTGCAATTCACTCTGGCATGCTGGATATCAGCTTCTGGGCCAAATCCTGACTGATAGGGATCCATTCTTGTCTTATTGGTGCTTGGAGTAGATCACAATTTGTTAATTTCTGCTTGTCCACTCACCTTTTGAGGATTGACCACGTGTTTTCTATGGGCTAAAGATTTGGGGAGTTGCCTGACCACGGTTCCAAAATTTCAATGTAATGATTCCCAAGCCACTTCATTACTCATGCCTTGAGACATGGTGCGCCACCCATCATTACCAAATTGCTCCTGGATCTTGTTGCTCTTGCAGGATGTTTTTGGGTATAACTGTGAGAGAGCCCACTCCCTTGGATGAAAAGCAACACCACACATATATGGTCTCAGGATGCTTCAGTATTGGCACGACACAGGACTTATGCTAGCGTTCACCTCATCTTCTCCGGACAATCGATTTTCCAGATGTCCCAAACAGTCACTTACTGGACACTCTAGGCCTTTTCACACTTCAAATAGTTAACCCTGGGTCATTCTAAACACCGGGTAACAGAATCCTGGGTTATCTTTAATCACGTTTCACACTGCGTATAGGATACCCGGGGTTAACAATTAATCCATGGGTATTCATAAGGTGAAGTGTCACACTGTACGTTCCTAAACCCCAGGTTAACATCCTTATTTGCGGTGTCAGTGTCACTGATTGGAAGAAAGAGGCACGTGATCTGTTTACATAAAGGCTCTAGGATTGCACATCCTCATTTTATATATTGCTGACTGTACTATCAAGTTTATCCTTAGCGGACTTTTCAGACTATAAAAATGTAAGAATAGATTGGTCTCTTCTTCACTCCAATTGTTGTGTTTTCTGTCACCTTTTGACATTTGTCCCCATCAAACGCTGAAACTACTGTTTATACAATGTGCACTGTTTCCGTAACTGTCCAAAGCACTTGAACATAAGGCACATGATTGGCTGTGGGTTGCTAAGCATCAAGCAGTAACATTCTAACGCACATCGTTTCACACTGTACAAGTTTAGCACCGCAATGTGGAGTTAACAGCGCCAAAATGGTGCTAGCCTTGCTCTGGAGTAGGGTTTCATAACCTTGGGTTAAAAGGTTTAGGAAGACGATAACCCTGGGTTAAGCGCAGTGTGAAAAGCCCTTCTAGGATGTCCTGAAGCCCTCGTCACTGCAGTTGAACCTCTTTCCTTGAAGTTCTTGATGATCTGGTTAATGGTTCTTTCAGGTGCAATATTCTTTACAGCAATTTTTTTTGTATGTGAGGTAATTTTGATACAAAGCAATGATGGCTGAACCTCTTTCTTTAGAGGGAACCGTTGCTAACACAAAAACAAAATGATTGGAAGCACTTCTTCCCTCCATTTATAGTAATCCGCCTGCTCTTATAATGCAATCAGAATTCATTTTGTTTTGTGTGTTAAAACTCCTTTTTTTTAGCCAATTAAGCTTTTAGCAATTATTTAAAATGCATCTGATCACTCTACATAATTATCTAGAAACAATGTAAATCAACCCCACAACAACTGAAGCAGCACTACCTATACTTTTGGCCACGACTGTATACTCTACATCAGTGTTCTCAAACTCTGCAGAGTTTTGTGCCAACTCTAATTAAACACACCATTCCAATTAAAAGTTCTCATCTAGCCAAGTACAGTTCAAATCCCCGGAGGTGTTCTTGATCTGCCCCTTTTATCGAGGATGCATCGAGAGGTGATTTGGGCGGTCTTGAGACAGCCAGGTATCCCAGAATGCATCTTGCATCAATCAGCAAGTGTCAATAGCAATAGAGAAAACCCATGTAATTTATACATACTACTGTTGTTATGTCATGAAATGTAGTTTTAAGAGTTTTTTAGGCAAGAATGTACTGGTTTAAAACTCATATCTGTGGTTTATTAATAAAAATAGCACCTATTTGAAAATTTGATCTGACTTTTCAGAGTTGCGAGACTCTCTTGCGAATGTGCGTATGGCCATTGCCGGAAGCCAGTGATTATAGTTTATAAAGTTTTAAATATGATTCTTTTTCTCACAAAAAAACATCACTCAGCTTCAGAAGGCATTTATTAACTCAATGGAGTCATATGGATTACTTTTATGATGGATGGATGCGCTTTTTGGAGCTTCAAAAACTCTGGCACTATTCAAAGCTGGGAAGAGCCAGGATATTATTTAATATAACTCTGATTGTGTTCGGCTGAAAGAAGAACCTCATATACACCTAGGATGGCTTGAAGGTGAGTACATTATAGAACAGTTTTCATTTTTGGGTGAGCCATTACTTCAAAAACTAGGTGTAGTGAAATTATATCATTACAACATTAATAAACTTGACTTGAAAGCAGTTACTACAGTTGGATACAAAATACAAACTTTTTAAAAGGCCTACTGTGATTTCGGTCATCAAATGTGATTTCAGCCATTCCTGGACACCCTCAAGGTTCAGGTCAACTGCCACCAATCCCAGCTTCCCCCTGCGTTTGATCAGCTGATCTGGCTTCACAACCAGCCTCTGCATGGAGGGACAGACAAATATATTACACTGAAAACGATACAATTACAGAACTGAAAACCAAGACATATACTCACTTCTGTTAGCAGCCATGGGTGGTCCTGTATAAGGCGGTCCCAGACAGTGTCTGCAGTGACAGTGGCGCAGCAAAAACGGTTTTGCACGGCTGCCGTGGTGCAGATGTATTTATACAGGAACTCCTTTCCCGTCTGCTCAGAAATGGCCTTAGCAGACATCACGGCCAAAACAGTGACTACAAAAAGACAGAAAAAACAAATAAAATTTTATAAACTTAATGCAGCTGTGTTTATGAAACATTACCAAACAGGCTATATTGTTGTGTACATCACAGATATCACTTTGTAATTCTTTAGCACTCATATACCTTTGTACTGATTGCCTACCATGTTCATGTGTTATGGTATTTACACTGTACCTCAAAGCAGGGCCTTAACTACCATAGACATTGAGGGGCATTATTTGATATTCTTGATGTTGCTCTGTTCGTTTCTAGTAAAATCAAAATGGACAGTTGTTAGCCTATATTTTATGCAATATCAGTTTAAGTTATTTTTTTAAACACTTGTACATTTTTAAATGTAAGAATTTCACATAAAAATTATGCATACGTTTAAAAAGATGTCTATGGAAATCAGTTTAAGGCACGTATGGCCATGTAATGGGAAAGTTACAGTCGGTCATTAATGAAAATGTGGTCCTAAATTTTTCACTGCTCCCAATTTCTTAAATAAATAAATAAATCAAGGTTTTTATAAACTGCCAATCCACTCAATTTGATTAGGACTGCACTGCCACATATGGCACATTCAATGTGGTTTTATTAAGGAAACATTTTTGAAGTCCACCAGATTGTTGGGTGTGCCATTTCTTTTAAGCATCTTAAGCATTGGAGAGAAAATAAAAATAAAGCTACCCTGTCAGAGCTGATGGCCTCATGGGCAGTGTTCTGACATGTAGCTTTAGGCAACCCAAGTTCCCACTCTTTCCAGCTATACTATCTAAATCAGTGTTTTTCATCTGGTGGGTTGCGACCCACAAAAAAAAATAAAAATAAATGTTTTACTGATGCAAGACTTTTATTTTGAAAGCGTGAAAGCTTTTTATTATTCTGCCAGTCACAATTCATGTACATAAGGAGTGTCTGAGAAAAATTGTCACATTGTCCTGATTCAGCACCTGCTGCCAAATAAAATGTTATCAGGCTATATGCCAGGATAATTTTTCTAATATTATTTTTGTAACTTGTTACAAAATAAAAAGTCTCTCACTTCAGAAAAACAAACTTTCCTGACCTGTCAGACATTAAGCATTCTTCAATTGGCACACACTGTATAAAACACTACAGTGAAGAAAGGTTCACTCCAGCTGATAAACTACCATTGGTCTGTGGCATTACATAATAGTGTGGCTCTGGGGCTGTGCCGCCTTTGACAAGAAAGTATTCTTTAGTTCATTTCTTCTGTTTAGTCCATCAAGGTCAGACGTCCATGAGTAAAAATATGAACACACTGGAGAGGTGCTTTTTTGTAGAAAATTAAATTGTAATTCTTATCGAAAGCAACACTGTGACTGTTATTTTTTTTTTTTTATGTTTAATAATCTAAAGCTGCTTGATTTAAAGCAATCAACTGTATAAAGTATTATATAAATAAGCGTGATGTGATTCTCGAGTGCTGAATTGCAGAGCTCATGCAAACATATCCACATCGCTATGATCAGATGCTTTCTTAAAGGCTTAAAGTCATTTTTGTTGTGTTTATTATGTTACTGAGAGGAAAACGCACAGAGCAAATAATAACATATTCATCTAAACGCCTTTTCTTTTTTTTACCCCCAAGCAAACGACAAAAAAAGAACTTTGTATATCGTGAGTATATTGGGGCCTTAGTGTAAATGTAAATATAAATGTTTCATTATTTTAAATACTACTTTTAGAAATAAAATTAGTGGTCAACCAATTTGGATTTTTTTGGATAGCCAATGCCAATGTTTTAGAGAGCAGGGTGGCCGATGGCAAATACAGTATAAAGCTAACATGGACCTATATATCGCAATATGCAAATTTTAAAGACAGTAAATAACACATCCATCATTTCAGCAAAAAATTTATATTTTATATTTATTTTACATAATATCTAATAAATTAATTCTTCGCATGGACAGACCATCACACAGAGTACATGCAAAGAAGATCTATTAGTTGGATTCACCAAACTTTGTGAAGTTTGTCATTAAATATTTATAAGATATTAAACGTTTTGTTAAAAATTAGTATTTGCTAAATTCAGATAGTATATGGAAAAGTATTACAGCGTTTGACTTTCAATTAGACAAAACTGTTACACAAAGATATTAGCCAGATTATCATCACAATATTGCATTATTAGACAGGATTGTTAAACAAAGAAAATAAACTAATGAAAATGGACAAAGGGATAAGCTGTGCACGCTGTAAAAATAAAAGTCCTGCTTCTGCTACTAATGGGCCAAACAAAAAAGCTCAACTGCCAATGCCAATTATTAAAAAAAAAAGGCAAATATCCTGAGATAATATTGGCCTTGGTGATATATGGGACAACCACTAATCACATCTGTATAAATTAATAACTAATTAAACAGTTACAGAGTGGGTTCACTGGTATTTTTTATCTTTGGTGCAAGGCTCTATACAGTTGTGTTTTATTTTAGAAGCACTTGTGTTCCTGATTAAAGAAATTGGGAGCAGTGAAAAATTTAGGACCACATTTTCATTAATGACCGACTGTAACTTTCCCATTACATGGCCATACGTGCCTTAAACTGATTTCCATAGACATCTTTTTAAACGTATGCATAATTTTTATGTGAAATTCTAACATTTAAAAATGTACAAGTGTTTAAAAAAATAACTTAAACTGATATTGCATAAAATATAGGCTAACAACTGTCCATTTTGATTTTACTAGAAACGAACAGAGCAACATCAAGAATATCAAATAATGCCCCTCAATGTCTATGGTAGTTAAGGCCCTGCTTTGAGGTACAGTGTAAATACCATAACACATGAACATGGTAGGCAATCAGTACAAAGGTATATGAGTGCTAAAGAATTAAAGAATTACAAAGTGATATCTGTGATGTACACAACAATATAGCCTGTTTGGTAATGTTTCATAAACACAGCTGCATTACATGTGAAGCCCAAAATAAACCTGTTTAGGGTAACAGTTAGGCTACTTCCTGAATCTGAGCATTTATTTTCTCAGTCCTGCCATAGATTTAGTGTTTACTTGTGATTACTTTTATAACCATGGGTCAGAATTATGGCATAACACTGACTGAATTTCAGCTGTACTCTGGAATAAAAGTCTGGAATAAACGATTTATATATATATATATATATATATATATATATATATATATATATATATATATATATATATATATATATATATATATATATATATATATATATATATATATATATAAATAAAATTTTAACAAGATGATACAGCGACAATATTAAGATTTCCTAATGGACACAGAATGACCCGTCACACATTAACAATTAAGAAAACTAGCTGAAAGCGACGTGACAAACACTCCCATTATATTCAATGACGCGGTCTCCGCTGTGAACACGCGTCGAATATAAAGTTGTTCCCGGACGCGCGATAAACATGTAAGGCCGGACAAATAAAGCCAAACCTTACCGGGCAAAACACAAAGTCTGACGCTCTTGAAGTTCGCAACTGTCAAACCCGATTACAGTCCTGCTTCTGTGGGACGCGGACGCTGGATGGTGATGTTCTTCTTCTTCTTTAGTTTCCTGGCGAGTTACAGACCATCGTAAAAGATGCATACTGCCACCTACTACATTGGAGTATGTAAAATCATGGCTTTGTTAAACTAGTAAGACCACTTTCATGTAAAAGTGTTCTAAGTGCTCTAACTTTAATTGATTTATTGTAGTATTCTCTACTTTTATTATCTATAAGACATTTGCCAGTGTTTTTCTATGTTGCTTTAATTAATGATCTCTGTTTTGTAATTATGTTTCAAAGCTGTTTTTGCTAATTTGTCAGTTATTTCATTTCTTTGAATTCCTATAAGAGAATTCAAAGAATTGAACATCTATTTATAGTTTGTCTAAATTTAGAACTTATTTTCTGTTAAAATATCATCTCTAGTTGTTTTACCTGTATTAATGCTATGTAATGCATTTGGTGAATCACTCTGACTGGTTTAACTTCTTCCACCCACTGTAAACCCAGTTATACTGCAACTGTTTCTGCTGTGTAGGCTAAACAGTGCATCTGGAAAGTATTCACAGTGCTTCACTTCCACATTTTCTTATGTTACAGCCTTATACCAAAATGGATTAAATTCATTATTTTCCTCAATATTCTAAATACTTCCGGTATGTGGGTGTTTCTGCAACTACGGGCACTTTTAAGTCCCAGCAGTGAAATTTTAGATCTATGTTAAAATTTGTCATGTGATGCTTTATAAATATATTCACATTGCCATTACACACCTTGACAACAAATATGATTACTAATTAATGTGATTTAATATAAAATTATGAAGCATTTATAGCTCAAAACACCATTTTTGTTAATGTCCCACACCTGTGGTCTCAATGTTGAGATACATAAAATAAGCTAATTTAATTACAATTTGACATTATTTCAAATGGAATTGTTGAATATACAGATTAATTTAAATCATCTTAAAATTCTTTGTATTATTTACTGATCACTTGTATGATTTTTTTAACTAAATGTGCCTGTCCCACACTTTTGTATGGAGGACCAGGGGTGCCACTTAAAAATAAAAAGAAGAATCAATTAATTAATTTAATAATTCAAACATAAAAATGTATATAAATTATTCACTTTTTACATGGGCAAATTAATAGACATATTTAAAGTTGTTTATTTAATTCCTGTTTTTAAATGTAGTTTAATAAAACAATAAAACAATAAATTTGAAAAATCTTTTTTGAATGTATAAATAAATAGACAAATTTGAAATGGGATATTTAATTCATTTTTTAAAATGTAGATCAATAAAACAATAAAAAGTTCATTAGTAAATCATTTTAAATGCGCATTTAAATCGCTTTTTTAAAAAGAATTTGGCAAATGCTTTTCTTTCTCTATTTACCAGTTGCTTTTCTTTGTCGGTTTGTCAAATGCTTTTCTTTATCCATTTGTCAATCGAGTGGTAAAATGCCATTGGACAGTACACACGTGGGAGCAACCAATCAACTTTCCCCTCAATTTGAAGAGCCAATCCTCTCTCACTTGTAACACTCACTGTCATTGGACAGTTAGTACGGTGACCGGGAGGGGACATGTTCGGTTCATTTAGTTTTGTCGTGGCCACAACATATAAACTCGTGGGAACGTGATAATATGTCATGGCCACAAGATATTAATTCGTGGGAACGGCCACGAGATCGTTTTGTCGAGGTAACGATATATTTTTCTCATGGCCACGAGTTAAATGTGTAAACAACCTGCGCAACCATAGCAACCTGGAATTATCACAAATGGACAATACCATAATAATATTTTTAATTAAGAAAAAGAACGGAATAAAGAAATTATTATATTAACATAGTGCATATTATATTGTATTGTGCGCGATGTTGCAGACAGCATTCGAATGAAGATTATAAATCAATGTTTATATGTTGTACATTTTAATCCCACCGAACAGTCTTTTAAATCCATTCACTTATCGTTTATTTTTTATTAAATATTTTTATATTATTAGTTACATCTGTATATTCAGGGTGCGATTTGTGAAAAAAACAGACTTTTGAAAAGTTTTTTTTTTTTTTTTTTTAAACCACAGTGGAGCTATATACTATTTTTGGCAGCTGTTACAGAAACATTTTTACAAAAAAAATTCTGATTTAACTTTGAGATTTGAAGTATTAGATATATCTTAGATATTTGCAGCATTACAATAACACTAATAATTCTTAATTTCTGATAGAAATGCAAAATCAATCGGTAGTTAGGCTATTAATAGAGACACAACTCTTTACATTCAGTCGCGTTTGGTCCCATTTATTTATACACGTTTACCTCAGATTTCATTAGATAGAATATAAGCTGTGCTGTACACAGGGTTTCATAATTACCAAGGTCAGAAAATGTAGTTTACTAGGGGGGTACGGGGGCATGCTCCCCCGAGAAAATGTAGATTTCCCTGGTGTACATATGTGCATTTTTAGGACGTTTTACGGCCAACAAATGGGATAACAATTGCTTTAAAACCATGTCAACAAATGCATGCACAGTTTTGAGGCAGCTTTAATCGCATGTTTGGTAATTTCATGACTTAACAGAACACCGACGGCCATTAGGCTACTCGTTCAGTAGTTTCTTTTGAACTTTATTTAAGCTATAATAAAGTAATTATGCAGCGCGCGCCGGCGCATTTGCGCATGCAATTCTTGAGTGCGCGCCACGAGCACAGTATATAACGGCTGATTGGACAGTCATGTTCATTTTTCTGAGTTTTACTAACATCATCTGACCGCAGTTCACTGTTGTTCAACTGAAGCTCACTCGTCGTCACCTGCACCTTTTCCGCGCTTGTTTGACTTGCGCCTGGCGCTGAGACGAAGTCGGAATGCGCGTCTGAAAAGTGTCCCGTTTGTTGTGGTGGTAAAGAGACAGTTCTATATAAACGCAGCGTTTTATTTGGCGATGTTTAAAAAAAAAAGATTTTTATTTTTGGTATTTTATATGCTCTGTTGGTGGTTTGTGGAGTAGCATCACCCAGGGGGGATATTTTTTTTTTTATCCCTACCGGGGATAATTCAGCAGAGGCAGGGATACATAGACCAGAAGGGTGGAAATCCCCCCGTCCCCCCCTACAAATCGCACCCTGTGTATATTTATTTGCTTTATTTTCCCCTTCATTTCCCATATTTCTTTATCTAATTAATATTCTTTACTTTATGACTGTATTTCTGTAACCTATTTCTGTAAATGAGCGTCTGTTTTCACTTGTAGCCCCTCGTGCCTGTGACAGCATTCGAATTAAGAGTTTAAGTTTAAAAAATGTGTAACTATTTTAGAATATTTTGTTTATTATTTGTATATAACCTATGAAAGCTTTATTTATGATTTTATTTTATTTCTGTATTTTATATATATATACCACCCTTATTTTTCATTCTTAATTAAAAATATTATTATGGTATTGTCCATTTGTGATAATTCCAGGTTGCGCAGGTTGTTTACACATTTAACTCGTGGCCATGAGAAAAATATGTTGTTCCCTCAACATATGATCTCGAGGCCACGACTTTACATCGCGTGGCCACGACATAAGGATGTCGTTACCTCGACAAAACGATCTCGTGGCCGTTCCCACGAATTAATATCTTGTGGCCATGACATATTATCACGTTCCCACGAGTTTATATGTTGTGGCCACGACAAAACTAAATGAACCGAACATGTCCCCTCCCGGTCACCGTACTAACTGTCCAATGACAGTGAGTGTTACAAGTGAGAGAGGATTGGCTCTTCAAATTGAGGGGAAAGTTGATTGGTTGCTCCCACGTGTGTACTGTCCAATGGCATTTTACCACTCGATTGACAAATGGATAAAGAAAAGCATTTGGCAAACCGACAAAGAAAAGCAACTGGTAAATAGAGAAAGAAAAGCATTTGCCAAATTCTTTTTAAAAAAGCGATTTAAATGCGCATTTAAAATGATTTACTAATGAACTTTTTATTGTTTTATTGATCTACATTTTAAAAAATGAATTAAATATCCCATTTCAAATTTGTCTATTTATTTATACATTCAAAAAAGATTTTTCAAATTTATTGTTTTATTGTTTTATTAAACTACATTTAAAAACAGGAATTAAATAAACAACTTTAAATATGTCTATTAATTTGCCCATGTAAAAAGTGAATAATTTATATACATTTTTATGTTTGAATTATTAAATTAATTAATTGATTCTTCTTTTTATTTTTAAGTGGCACCCCTGGTCCTCCATACTTTTGAGCCCTTACCGAGACAATGAAGAAAAGCTTTTATTATGAAATTTTATCAAACGCAAACAAGTCTAGTTTCTATGGAAACAGAAATTATCACATGATCACATTGCTGACAGACTGGGCCACCACACTACTTCACTCAGAAGATGCCAAAAAATTAATTAATCATCTTTTCTACATAGTATTTATTGTGCGTCCTTACCATTCAGCTTAATAATTGTGTACTTTGAACTAAATTTTAAAAATAAATGTATATTACTGTTAAATTCATGTATATTAAGATGCTAAGAGTTAAAACTAGTGTAGTAGGCCTTGCTAGCTGCAATTACCTAAAATATTAGCCAAAATGTCATTACCGCAACGTCTTTACCGCAGCAAATTTAGGTGTTGCGGTAAAGACCTTGTGTTGCGGTACAGACAAATTCAATGCTTACTGTATATTAAATTACAAATATTCAGTATATTATTAGTACTGAAGTATATATATTAGTATATATATTAACATGCCATTGTTTAACCCTAGATGAGACCAAATTCATCAACAATATGATCAAAAAAATGCAGAGAGGAAATGAAAAAAGACCCAGAGAGATATGCAAACTATCTGCAGAAGGAAAAAGAGCGCTACAAAAAGAGAAAGGAAAGTGGGCAGATAAAAACTGTCTCCCAGCTAACAAAAAGAGAGAAAAACCTGAAAAGAGGGCAGTGGAGGATAAATAAAAGAAACCAGAGGGCAAAACAAAAAGTACTGAATGCCTCAAATCAGTTTGTATCAACAAACACACCACCAGTATCCCCATCTGATGAGGACTTACTTGCCGCTCCACTAGAACCTTTACCTAATGTGCAAGCCGCTTTTAAAGGAACACTCCACTTTTTTTGAAAATAGGCTCCAACTCCCCTAGAGTTAAACAGTTGAGTTTTACCGTTTTCGAATCCATTCAGCCGATCTCTGGTTCTGGCGGTACCACTTTTAGCATAGCTTAGCATAGTTCATTGAATCTGATTAGACCGTTAGCATCGCGCTTAAAAATGACCAAAGAGTTTTGATATTTTTCCTATTTAAAACTTGACTCTTCTGTAGTTAAATCGTGTACTAAGACCGACGGAAAATAAAAAGTTGTGATTTTCTAGGCTGATATGGCTAGGAACTATACTCTCATTCAGGCGTAATAATCAAGGAACTTTGCTGCCGTTCCATGGCTGCAGCAGTGCAATGATATTACGCAGCACCCGTGAGCCCCTGCTTGCACAGGGAACGTGCCTTGCAACCATGGAGACGTTTGTGAGAGACGCTGTGTAATATCATTGCGCCTGCTGCAGCCATGATACGGCAGCAAAGTTCCTTGATTATTACGCCTGAATGAGAGTATAGTTCCTAGCCATATCAGCCTAGAAAATCGCAACTTTTCATTTTCTGTCGGTCTTAGTACACGATTTAACTACAGAAGAGTCAAGTTTTAAATAGGAAAAATATCAAAACTCTTTGGTCATTTTTAAGCGCGATGCTAACGGTCTAATCAGATTCAATGAACTATGCTAAGCTATGCTAAAAGTGGTACCATCAGACTCGGAGATCGGCTGCATGGATTCGAAAACGGTAAAACTCAACTGTTTAACTCTAGGGGAGTTGGAAAATGAGCCTATTTTCAAAAAAAGTGGAGTGTTCCTTTAAGAGGGGGCGTAAAAAAGTAAAAAAGAGTCAATCGAAGATGTACTGTGAACTCAGAGATGCAAAGTACAAGCTAAAGAAGGCAGTGGCCGCAGTTGAAAAATACAGGAAGCGTTGTTTCAGGCTTTCAAAAAAACTGTCCCCAACAGACTCACCCCAAACCAAAGTTCGCCACCAGATACGGACATCCCAGCACCAAATTAACATTGTGTCCTTACCGACACAAGATGTCATTACCGCAGCACTGCCCTATTTCTATTTTTTTTTACAGTTTCATTTGCAAAAAAATATTTTAACACTTAAGTTGAAATGAGTTACACATTGAAATTGCAACATCTGTCATAAAAAGTTAAATATGTTATATTTTGTGTGTATGGAAACAATTGACATCTAAGGTTACTGTAATTTTTTTACATGGCATAGAAAAAAACATGAAATTCCCTATTCTGTATATTATTTTTTTACATTAGTATTTACAAAACTGCATAAAATTTGAAAAAGCTATTTAAATATATTACATTTTTTTAGAAATTAATAAAGTAAAATGTATAAAATGAACGTTATTGTAATGTTGCGGTAAGGACCATTTGTAAGAAGATGACCCAAAAAACAAAAAAAATAAACATGTTCCAGATTAAAATCTTAACGACTACATTCAATTTTGTGTACATTTTTATATGTATTACAGACTGTGATGGTTGAAATGTAAATTCATAGAGGTTGATTTTTAAAAAAATGGGACAGTCAAAAGTGCCCGTAGTTGCAGAAACACCCATATATTAAATAAATATATATTAAGTTACTTCCGGTCTGGAATGCCTTTCCTTCTCTGATGACATCAGTTTCATGGCTTGGGTTGAATGCGCTTAAATCTCTCCCCTCCAACTGTTAGTCTGCTATGAGAGAGAGATGGAGAGGAGGAGCTCTAAAATAAAACCCTGCCCTCTATTCAATATTCCGTTTCACTTGGAAATACGTCACAACACTGGAGAAAAGTCGTAGACTTTAAGTATGATAGTATAAAGAAGTAAGTATAAAGAACCAAGAATGTGTCTTATTTTGGCAAACCTTGTGTCTGTTTTGCACTCTTGATGTTTTAGAGTTTAGCCTTTTCCTTGATGTGTTTATTAGATTGTACCCAAAAACCACAGTACAATGTGTTACTATATTTTAAGACCTTTTTAAATCACGTACAAGATTTGTTTTGTGTTTATTGGCAAGTGCCACAAAAGCCACCAAGTTTCATATCATTCTAATGAAGTAAACAAAGCAAAAAATCAAAAAATAATCTTTTTTTAAATGACCGAACAGTACCAGAGGGTTAATAAACTTAGTGAATAAATACTTGCCCTCAGCTCTCTCGTTCCATGCCACGACTAATACGTGACAATCAGCAAATGTTGGTTGCTTTGTGTTATCTTTACAAAGTGGTCCCTGTGTTTTAATGGCTCATGTTTGAGCAACAGCTGTTAACCCCTTAGCATTCCTAAGGTCTCTTTTTGAATGGTATTTGTATGGGTTGTACAGTGGAATGCTAAGGGGTTAAAAAAAAAGACATGTAATATGGTGTATAGTAGGCTACAGTAGGATTATGCTGATGGACTACTGCATTTGTACATTTTGTCAGAGTGCAGTGCGTTCTTTTCAACCAAATGTCATCTGGGTCAACATCACATGTCTACAAAGATCATCACATGTCTACAAAGATCAAATGTCACTTTCTCCTGAGAAGGTACAATCCAAAGAGGCCAGTGTCAACTTGGAAATGTCTTGGAAACTTTCCTTGAATAGAACGGAATGAGAGGGGTGGGCAGAAAAAAGATCTGATGTTATATATGAACACAAGGTCATTGGTGGAGCTGTCATTCAAACTGTGAACAGAAGAGAGGGAACAAGAGTGGATTAAAGAACTGGAAGACAGAGATTAAAGGACCAAAGGATATCAAATAAGGTACTGTGTGATTTTTTTTAATATGTACTTCAACCATGAGTTGTTTCTATCTATCTATCTATCTATCTATCTATCTATCTATCTATCTATCTATCTATCTATCTATCTAGCTAGCTATCTAGCTATGTGAGGGAAGAACAAAACACTAAACTAAACAAAATTATTTAGGAAAAAAGGCAAACTACAGCTACAGGTTTTATTTTATTATGCAAAAACAAATCCCTTGAAAAACAAAAAGCTCACAGGAAAAAGCATACATTGACTACAACATAATCAGTTATTAATTTTTCATTGGTTCTCTCGTTTTGGCATGGGCTCATAGTTTCTTTGTATGCCAAAAATGATATATGCACAATTTGGCATGATTCATTGTGTTATCACAATTAAAAACAATTGACTCCAAGCATGCAATATGCTTACAAAATCTTTAATACGTTTTTAATCATATTTGAAAAGAGGCTGAAGAAGTACATTTACTTTTAGGCTGGACATAGCTTTTGGTCACTACTGTAGATTGTGTGTTGTGTCACTCCAGCTCTCTGTTGAAAATGAATGGAATCATGTCACTTTGTCATTGTGTCATCTAAGTAGGCTGCTCAGTGTGTGGTCATGATGGACAGGGATGTGGTCTCATTTCCTGAACTGCAGTGTTTTAGGGAGAAAAATAAATAAATAATTCAACCTTCATCTAAATCTAAATCTTTTTGTCTCCTTCCACAGAATTCAAAACAACAACATTGAAAAATGTTACAAAAATGACCTGTAAACCCAAACAGTATAACTAACTTATAATGGAAAGTACCTTTTACTCAAAATATGCCAAAAAGTTTAACTTGGCTAACTAATATTTTTGAGTTCATTCAGCATCTATCAGAGATTTAAGTTAACACTAAATATTTTTGTTTGAGTTTTTACTACTCCGCTTAAGTTTAGAGTTCAGGGAACTTGAAAAAAAAAAAAATAGATTCAACCATAACCAAATATTTTAATGTCAAACACATGCCCTCTAGTGGCGTTTTTTTTTTAAACAAAATGTGACGTCATCTCTAAAGGTGCACTCAGACGCTTTCATATATTTTAAATAAACTGAATTGTTTCATTGTTTCAACTTATTTCTTTTTTAAGTTTAATTGAAACTGGGCTGTGTTTTCTATTTCCCAGCATGCTATGCCCATGGCACTTGAAAGGGAGAGTAAATGCTAAAAATTAAAGTAAATGCTTTTTTGTGCAAGATTAATGTTAAGTGTGAGATTTAGTAGTGATTAATGGTGCGTTCAAGTCATGTCGGAAAGATCGTATTTACGAGCAGAACTGACATGAATGCCACCACAATGTCGTAAATACCAGTGGGAAGCTCGTAATTTTCTTTAAGCTCCGATCTGTACGAGTTGGGGGCGTGTCAGTCAGAAACATGGCGAAATACCACAATATTACAGGTATTTAGCAGTGAATTGTCAGGCTTTTCTATTTACACACAAAGTAAGCTGATTCCCAGCAAAAAATACAATAGCATCACAGTATAAAAATGTAATATGCAACAATAAAGTTTACAACAGCTTCATAAATTAATTAAAAAACATAAAAAAGCAACATACAACTAATGTACATTATTTGCTCTACATTTTCTAGAAGCAGAAGTGTTGTAATTTTGTGTAATTAATTTAGAGAAGGCACACCGCCATCATACTCCGACGAAAGTGACTTGAACGCACCTACCGTCGTACACACGATTTCCCACCTCGTAAATACGAACTTCCCAGGAAGACTTGAACGCACCATAATATTTTGTTATGCCAATGGACCCTTCGCTAAGCCCTGCCCTCCTTAGTTACTGTTGCTACGCCTGTCAAGCTTTCGCGTCTGGCAAGACATTTACAGTATGTATGCACCGGTGTCAGACATTTTCAAGGAGATAATTAGTCATTTTTGGCTAACAGGTGAAACATCTGAGAGAGCAAGACAAAAGGGACTGCAGTATGCATTCGAGGGGTATATCCACAACATAATATGCAACCGATTAGAAAATAATTTGATCAAAATTGAAGCTAAAGCTCCCAGCGCGAGCAGCAGCCACCTCAAATGCTAACCATTCAAATGGGAAACACACAATTTATTGAGGAAAAGCTTTGTTCATCCACAGCAGGTTAAGTGAAATTTGTGAAAATAACCTAATAATTATAAATCAAACCGCTTATCCATAAGTCTTGTGGAATAAACACAAGACGTTAGCCTGACCACTTTGCAATGATAACATTCTCCCGCTTATATTTTTAGCACGCCAGGCTAACGTAACTCCGTCTTGCCTTTAATCATATTATTTCACGTTCAAATATATGCATTATGAACAAAGAACCGTCATTATTTAGCTAGCTAACCTACCCGTCAGATTGTCCTACCCGGGCTTACTGCATATGCATACATCACTATTACATCACTGTTGTCATGATAAATAACACAAAATTACTGTATATGCATTATTATAGGGTAGGTTCAGGGGTGGGGTAGGTGTAGATGTTAATAAAGCCATAGACCATCACGCTGGAAGCACAATCTGATAGGTAACGTTAGCATTTTTCGGATTTTGTCAGATTTTACTAACGTTACCTACTGTTTCGATGGGAGGTAGCAAAATCTTACAGGGCAGCACAAATTGTCAGAACACCGGCATTTCTCCACTTGGGTTTTAGGTGTCGGGAAGGGAAAAAAAATTCCACCACCCCGTCCAAACTTTTAGGATACCGGGTATCAGGTTAACAATCCATAAGCACAACGCTTCGGCATGTTCCCTCGCTCGAAAGCTTGACAGACCTCCCGCGCCTAGTAACGGTTGCTAAACCACGATTGGCCTGTGGCAGTTTTCGGGCGTGGCTTAGCGAACGGTCAACTCAGAAGAGTTTCTGTTAATGTGGGTTTTTGGAGGGTTACCATGGTGACAAGCGATGCATGCGGTTTGGTTTAAATGGTAACAAATTAGCAAGTTAGCCTTTTCTGAATTAGCTTGTTAAAGCTATCAAATTTTACACTAATAAAAGTATTTAAATTGGGGTTACATGATAATTTTAAGATGAATGTATGAGTACCGAAACATTTCAAGGTAAGAACAATTTAAAAGTATGAGTAGCATGGGGCACAATCTAACGCGTGGTTACACATGGTTTAAATACTTCCACACACGCTAGCATGAAGAAATTTAGCGTATTTACTATATCAACAATATATAGAGAAACAATTGCGCCAAAAATCAAAAATCTTTGGTAGATATCACTGAACATTTATTTAATAATAGCAAAAGTGAATGTATAACTTAAGCTAATTTTTACCTATATTTTTTGTGTTTATTTAAAATCTGATATTATTTTAATCTCCAATCTCTTGTTTAGCAGTTTGGGTAGTTCTTTAAGACTTCACTAACTATCAGAAGACACTAACCAGGTTTAAATTACAGTTGCGGAGATAGGGTTCGTTGTAACACTGCGTTACTGTCATGATCACGTCTGTTCCTGTCAGATCCCGGACTACATTTCCCATGATCCTCCATTGCTCATCACCTGCACTCACTTCACAATCACTCCACACTAATCACCACACCCAGCTGCCACTCATTACCAGGACTATAAAGGACTGTCACACACACCACCTCACCGCGAAGCCTTGATTACTCCTGTATCATTTCCGAGCATTATTATTCCTGTCTGCCTGTCTGTTACCGTTACTGCCTGTTCCTGTTCCTGTTTCTTGACCCGTTGCTGCCTGTCCTGACCCTTGCCTGTTATACTGTTCTGTGAATGATATCCGCCTGTCCTCGATCTACTGCCTGTACTCTGATTACTATTCTGCCTGTTCTTTACTGTTCCTGTTTGTTCCTGTTTTGACCCTGCCTGTACGACCACTCTACTTTAATAAAAGCTTGCACATGGATCTCCGCCTGAGTCCCGCTTCGTTACAGATACAATGTGCCCCACTATTATTCTATACAGTTATGATACAACTGGCAAAATCAACTTTTATGAATTTCTGTTGATAAACTATGGAAAAAAAAAAAAAGTGAATAAAGACTGAGAGGAACCTAAACATCCAGAAAATATTATTTCAAGAAATGTTCAGCATTGGTACTGGCTTGTCTATTTATCCCGTGTTCTGTGAGAGCTGTGAGTGTAGGGAAGAGAGTGTTTTGTTCAGCTCTGTGTTTTTCTGAATGTCTAAATATATTTCTTCATCTGTTTGCTTGCTTTGTTTTGACCAGTGCTGTAGACCTGTGTTTTACAGAGTGTTCATTGTCAAACTACAAAATTATTTAAATTTGAATTTCTACAAAAAATGCTATTTTATATGAAAAAAATAATTATTGTCTTTTATTGACAAAATATTTTAATTTGTCATGTATATTTTTTTAATTCAATCACATAACATTTTTAGCTGTCAAATGGTCATGTTGCAATGTGCCCCATCACATGTTACAATGTGCCCCACTTATGAGGCATGTTGTGACATTTCACTTCTCTTCTTTCGGGGTAAATAAAGAAAAACTTATACACCGTAATAATGAAGTCAACTTTTGAGGTTTTTGTACATTTTTCTACAGTTTTGGATAGTAATTCCTTCTGATGTATTTGGTAACACTTAAGTAATTACTAGTGGGTTACCGTGATGTTAAATTTAGAACACTGATCCAAATAATTAGTAGTTCCATTAGAAGGATGTAGTAACTTTTGAGTTATAACATCAAACATCATAAGTCTACAATGACTTCAGTAGGTAGAGAGTTATCATGTTTCTCACTTTAGAATACTGATCCAAATAATTATTAATTCCTTCTGAAGGATTTGGTAATACTACATATAGTATTATAGTAATAATAATAAATAGTAATGGTAATAAAGTTACCATCTTCACTTTAGATACATTATGCATTATTCACATTAATTATGAACCTGTATAGTAGCTCTTAGTAGTTCTCTATAAGGTATGAAAAAAAATAGTAGTTACTTATTAGCTAATAGTGAACTAAGCGCTTTTACTTACTAATTCATTAATCAGAGTTATTGTTAGTTAATAGTAGTTACTAGAATGTTACAAATGCATTATTACTCATTTGTTCCTGTGTAGTTATTCATTAATGAAGGATCAGTATTCTAAAGTGTTACCGATTTACACAAACTGAGAAAGTCAAAAAGTGTTTGGTTGTGCCCCACAATGCCAGTTCTTCTTACCTGAACTTTGAATTTTTTTAACTTAAAAATTTTGAGGCAACTGATTGTACTTTAGTGTACTTAAAACTTTGAGTTGCATTAAATTAAGATGAACAAAACACTAAATATATATATTTGATTTAAAATAATGTTTATTTGTAATTTACAGTTATTCAAAAAAATAGCTATGCTACTGATGATATTTAAGTTTGCAAACTTACAAAAATAGAGGTATTTAGTTGCCTCAAATTTTTTGAGTTAGTAACACTTATTTACAGTGCACATATTATTCCAATAAAATGAAATTTCAGGGTTGAAGTTTGTGTCAGACACTGGTCAATGAGTCAATGGGTCCCATCAAATGTTTGGTTACCCATATTCTCAAAAATATATTTTTTAGTGTTCAGCAGAAGAAAGAAATTTAAACAGGTTTGGAACATCTTGAGAATGAGTAAATGATGAAATAATTTTTTGTGACCTATCCCTATAATTACTTAAAGAAATTACTGTTTAAATACAAAGAAAAAATACTCTGGGTGTAAGTAGAACACATTCTTATGAATCTTAATTGTTTTTTAATCGTTATTTTTATTATGGGGCTGCAGTTTGAGCTGATTTAGTATTATTCAAAAGTGTACGTTAAACAAGGATTTGAGTCTTCTTGCATAATAAATTACACTATTAGGCTATTAGACTGTTTTATGGTCATTGGAAAAACTACCACAGCTGTCACTGGTCTCCTCCTTCTCCAAAAAAAAAAAGTGCATGCCGTCCCTGATTAAGCTGTCTTATTTGAGTTTTGCACGTCTGTTCTGTTATCTGCAGGTTTACACCAGAAATTATCTGAAGCAGAATACACAGAGACACTATGACTGCAAACGGTTGTGAACACCGTGAGAGGGTGCTGACGATGGACACTATGAACCCCAATATTAAGCGTGTGGAATACGCTGTTCGGGGTCCCATAGTCCAGAGAGCAGTTCAGATAGAAAGAGAACTCAAGATGGTGAGTGTCAGTTCATCTACTCATAAAATCATTGAAATTTTATTGGCTGTTCATAAACAAAGAGTATTATTATCTTGTTGTCAGAAACAGCCATGCAATGCAATCAGATCACAAAATTTGTTAAAGTCGCTTTTAAAAGTCGACGTGCGGTGCACACCATACAGCCTACAGTTTTTTTTTTTTAAATGTATGAAAACACTGATGACAATCGCTACAAGCGATTCACATAGTAGCCTAAGCCTATGACCTCATTGCAGGTTTAGTTCAGATATTTTAGTTATCATAACAAAAATAATAATTAGTTATTATTTAAATCAACTCATGTGTTAATGATAAGCATGACAAATCGTGTAACATCCTGAAAGAATAAAATGCAGCCTGAAGGAGCATTGAAAGGAATAAATAAATGTCCTACTAATGACTATTGAAAAATAAGATCAATAAAACTTTATCAGACATTTTAAAGTCTGTGTGTGAAGTTGTTGAATGACTGGACCGAGGCAGCAAGGCAGCTATAAGTTTCAGACACAGCAAATGAGTCAAGGAGATACTACTGTTTTCAGTGTTGGTGCAATCGGTTTGCAGTAAATTCTGTTGTTAAATCTCTGCGAGTGCTGTGAGTGAGAAGCATGAAGCTGTCATTCAGTGAAAGAGAACTTTTAATAAAACCTTTTTCTATAACTTTATAATGTCAGTAGAGTGTTTGAAATAACTTCCTTTTGTGATTTGATGTGGCTTCTTATTACATAATGAGGCAGAAAATATATTATTTATTATAAATATATTATATAAAGGCTTTTAAAAAAAAAAAATAATTTAGTATCATAAAAAATACTACATAAATATATAAAATAATTTAATATATTTAATATTTAATAATTTAATATTAAATATATTAATTTAATTTTAATAAATATATAAAAATTAAATTAATATCGCATTCTACTTTATACTTATAAAAATACCAGAGATGTCTTAGAACACATAAAAATCTGTTTTTCACAGGTGTGAGTTGTGTGACATTTAAAGGGTTAGTTCACCCAAAAATGAAAATACTGTCATATTACTCACCCTCATGCCGTTCCACACCCGTAAAACGTTCATTAATCTTCGGAACACAAATTAAGATATTTTTGTTCAAATCCGATAGCTCCGTGAGGCCTTCAGGAGTAATGCCACGTCCTCTGTCAAGATCCATAAAAGGTACTAAAAACACATTTAAATCAGTTCATGTGAGTACAGTTGTTCAATGTTAATATTATAAACCGACGAGAATATTTTTGGTGCGCCAAAAAAACAAAATAACGACTTATTTAGTGATGACCGATTTCAAAACAATGCTTCAAGAAGCTTCGAAGCGTTATGAATCAGTGTATCGAATCATGAATCGGATCGCGGTTCAAACCCGCCAAACGGCTCAACTCACGTCACTTTGGCGCTCCGAACTGCAGATTCGATACACTGATTCATAACGCTCCGGTGCTTCCTGAAGCATTGTTTTAGTACCTAGTATTGTTTTTTAGTACCTTTATGGATCTTGACAGAGGAACCACCTTTTGCATAGATAGCATTTATTTTAATAAAAATGAAAATAATGCTCTAAAAGTAGAAATAAACTGTGAACAAGTGTTTAAAAATATTAAAAGTGTTATTGGGTAGGATTACGGGAAGGTGTAGGGAGGGTTTTTATTCTCCAAATAAGGCAGCATCCATTTAATAATTTTAATAAATATAATCATTTACACTCTATGGTATTATTGCATCCTGTTAATGTACAAAAAAACTGAGGTGCAAATAATATCTGCCAATATAAGTGAAGTTAATAAACGTAAGTTTGTATGTTGTTAGTTCTTTCAGCATCCCTCCTCCTCCCCTTCTCCTCCTTTTTGTACAATTTTGCCTGTTATAGGGGGGGCAATCGGATTAGCATCTGTCGCTATTTGCACTTTGTGTAAATAGTATGCATCTATAAAACGGCCTCTGGTCTCCTCTCCTGCGTATAGCAGCGTTATGTTTTTTTTATTTTTATTTAGATGTTGGATGGCTAATGTTGGAGGCTTGCCTTAAAGCAGCTTTGCTTTGTGAGGGGGCGCCCTTTTGGCATTGAGTATGAATAAAACATACATTACATGTGTTTATTGCTCAATAATGCTCATTTCTCCCTATTTTGGGTAAAAATAGGAAAAATATATTTTTTAAAAAGCCCTGAGGTATATTTTTTAATAAAGGCATCTGATGAGAAGTGTAGTTTTTGATTTTGCATACCTCCTAACAAAAATTAAGAAATTGTCACTATAAGATGTTTTTTATAACAAAACTGGGGTCAAAACTTGAATTTCAAGCCTTAGACCTTTCTAATGATTTATAGTTTAAGATATAAAATCTAAAATATATTGTTTAAGATTATAGGTTAAGAAATAAAATAACTTTTTAAAATGGCAATGGCAGCATATGTACTCTATATTTTTATGTTTACTCTCTACATTTTATGTTCTTGTTTCATTACATTGCTTGAAAGCTAGACATTTGTGTGATATCCCTGCAGTGTTCTAGAAAGCAAACGGTACAGTTTATCTTTGTTTGTTGGCTATCTGCTGTCAGACAGTTTCTCACAGATGAGAATCTCTTATCTGCTGCAAGCACATGTTCTATAACATGTATGACTCCTCGTGCTTCTTAAATATTTTATTTTTTAAACATATCTTGAGTGATTATTAAACATTGATACACATCATATTTTATGGATAAACAATTTGGTTATTAAAACACTTTTTGATCCCATGGTTTCTCTTGAAGCCAACACAGAAGTGACTTAAATTGCAATTCATTGACTGGCCGCTAGAGACAGGCTCCAAAATGAAGTTAAATCTGTATTTTCTCTCCTAAAACTTCTGCACTATTTTGAAAAATTATACTTTGGACGCAAGCTCATTTGTTTGTGAGAGTCAAATGTACAGGTGCTGGTCATATAATTAGAATATCATCAAAAAGTTGATTTTTTTCACTAATTCCGTTCAAAAAGTGAAACTTCCCAGAGTCTGGAGGAAGAGAGGAGAGGCACACAATCGATGTTGCTTGAGGTCCAGTGTAAAGTTTCCACAGTCAGTGATGGTTTGGGGTGCCATGTCATCTGCTGGTGTTGGTCCACTGGGTCAACGCAGCCATATACCAGGAAGTTTTAGAGCACTTCATGCTTCGTTGCTGCTGAACAACTTTATGGAGATGCAGATTTCATTTTCCAACAGAACTTGGCAACTGCACACAGTGCCAAAGCTACCAGTACCTGGTTTAAGGACCATGGTATCCCTATTCTTAATTGGCCAGCAAACTCACCTGACCTTAACCCCATAGAAAATCTATGGGGTATTGTGAAGAGGAAGATGTGATATGCCAGACCCAACAATGCAAAAGAGCTGAAGGCCCCTATCAGAGCAACCTGGGCTCTCATAACACCTGAGCAGTGCCACAGACTGATCGACTCCATGCCACGCCGCATTGCTGCAGTAATTCAGGCAAAAGGAGCCCCAACTAAGTATTGAGTGCTGTACATGCTCATACTTTTCATGTTCATACTTTTCAGTTGGCCAAGATTTCTAAAAATCCTTTCTTTGTATTGGTCTTAAGTAATGTTCTAATTCTCTGAGATACTGAATTTGGGATTTTCCTGAGTTGTCAGTTATAATCATCAAAATTAAAAGAAATAAACATTTGAAATATATCAGTCTGTGTGTCATGAATGAATATAATATAAAAGTTTCACTTTTTGAACGGAATTAGTGAAATAAATCAACTTTTTGATGATGTTCTAATTATATAACCAGCACCTGTATACGATCGATCGCATACAGTTTTACAACATAAGCGCTGCTCAGATTGCATAATTTCTTGAATTATGATGGAAAACAGAACATTCCAAAGAAATGTGATGAAAACAATGGACAATATATCAATATTTCATGGATTAACGCTTTTCTGGACAAAAAGTGATGTTGGATGTTTTTTAATGGATGCTCATGGACATTTTACCCAAGTGCGATGGATTGGATTCATCTCACAATCGCTATTTCATTACTAAGACATGAAGTCCCGTTTTGATTTCGCGTGTTGTCATTTGCAAATTACAATATTACTGTTGCTGGAGCATCTATATCGTAAAACAGACACCATAGACTGACAGTAAACCTTTAGAACTTTCAAATGATAACTTGTTATCTTTATTAATAATTTAGATAGTATCTAAGATAGATAGATAGCTCCTTAGCCTGAGCTAACTTGGTGATGTGGAGCTAGACGGGCGTGGTTTCAGCAACTAGGCACCTTAGTTCAAACCACGTCCTGCCTCTATTTTCAGTTATCTGGGAGCGATGCGCGGTAACGGGCTGCCAAGATGGCGACGGCCAAAAATTCAGAAATGCTCTTCAGAAAACTATGGGTGATGTCACGGACACTACGTCCATATTTTTTTACAGTCTATGGTCCCATCCCGATTCTTTTCCTCCACCTGTAGACGTGAAGACAACACCTCCCATGATTCTGCAAAATCAAAGCGTCATCAAGCTACGCCTTTGTTTTGAATAAGTGACCTCTAGCAGCGAAAATTTACATATTGTGCCAAATTTGCCTAATTTACTTGTTTTACAGATATTATTTCTCCCTTTTTATTAAGTAAATGTTTAATAAATTTATGTTCAGAGGAGATGCACTCATTTATGCTGTGTGCTATATAGATTAAGAGCTGCAATTCCGGCTTTTAAGCCATTAAACTTCTCTTTTTTGTGTGACACCAAAGGACCAAATGATATGATTCCATATAATTCATACATTTATGTACACCAAAGCACCCATTAAAAAAAAAAAAAAAAAAAAATCACAGTGTATAATATATGCGACAGCAAAGAGCTTATTTACATTTTAGACAATTCAAGTTGCGATGCTGAACAGGAGCACATGGAGATGCCAAAAAACCTAAACCAGCCACCCTGACCTGCATATATACTAAAGAACACAGCAACATACACAGGACAAATCAAAATATTATCCTGAATGTGTGTGAAAACAACGTGAATGTACTGAAATGTGTCTGTGCATAAATACACTGTGCAATAAATGCGTCGAGAATGCTCATACATGATTTGTTTGCGCATCAATATAACGGACTCACATATGCTTAATGCACGACTCCTGTACGTCACCGCAATAGTCTTTTCTTTGATTGCAATCCTCATCCATCAAAACTTTCATAGCAAGACGCTGGTTTGCTTTATACAGCTGAGAAACATAGTTTGCATATCATCTGGCCATACAGCGGTGGGATGTTTTGATGTTCCATTCAGACAGGAACACCATGCTCACCAAGCAATTATTTGATCAAAATTACTGTAAAAACAGGAATATTTTGAAATATTAAAATGTAAAAATACCTGTTTTATAGCCATTACTCCAGTTTTCAGTGTGACATGATGCTTTAGAAATCATTTGAATATGCTTATTCACTGCTTAAAAAACAATTCTTCTTATTATCAATGTTGAAAACAGTTGTGCTGCTTCACACACACACACACATATATAATATAATACAATATATATATAATTGTAATGAACTGCTCTGAGACTTGAAGGTTGAGGATCCAAACGCAGTAGTTATTCAGAGGGTAATCCACAATCATAATCCAGAAAGCCAGGCAAAGGTCATTCACAGGAGTGGGCAGTCCAAACAAAGATATCTAGGGCACTGGCAAAAACAGGGAAATCCAGATGTAATACAATGTAGTGATGTGATATTTGAACCGAGGCTTCGGAGCTTGTGTCGAGCATAAATAGGCGTGCCAGATGAAGCCTCGATTTGAGGATTTGTATTGGTAACGTAGAAATTACGTGACCAATGACAAACGAAGCCTCACTCACTCTCTGTCCAATCACGTGCGCGATTCACTTTGCGTGTCAGAAATTAATTTATCACAGAGAGAAATTCAACACACACACGCACTGTGAGGGTTTTATTTGAGCACATAACATGAAACTATCTATGGAATGTGTGGTGGCTGCTTTGTCCAGCAATCTTCTTTCACAAAGTTTGGGCTGCTTTATTTTTTACTAAACACCAGATGACGATGTTTTTGACACTCTCGAAGCTTTGAATCTTTTTCCAGAAAAATGAGGGGAAGCCTCAGCGCTTCATGAGGCTTCATTTGCCCATCACTAATACAATGAGACCATAAAACCAAGACATGGGAGAAACAAGATATAAAGGCTCAGAAATGCAGTAAATACAGACATGCAAGACCCTTACAAGACACTAACAAGGAAATGAGCAACAGCTGAAAGTAATCATGGTTGATAAGTCCGGGCACTGGGTTATGGGAAATGGAGTCCATGATATAAGGCAGTAGTCTGGAGAGGAGTGCCCTCTGGTGGCTATAAAGGGCACTCCAGCTAGTGATCATGACAATAATATAATACAATAACATATGTGGACCAGAAGGCTTTGTTTTTAAGATAATGCAATGAATTCTTTTAAGAAATAGTTGGATGAAAATTCTGTAATTGTTTTAAGAAGCCCTGTTGTAAATCTTCTGTACTTTTTTCTGTTTCTCTTTCTTTCATTCTCTTTGTTTTCCTACCTTTCCCATTAACTGCTCCATCAATGTAGGGCATAAATAAACCATTCACAGAGGTCATTAAAGCCAACATCGGTGACTGCCACGCTATGGGCCAGAAACCCATCACCTTCTTCAGACAGGTGTGTTTACAAGATATTGTGCATGTCATGCTGTATTCTAAGCAGTAGTTTCTGTACATACTGTACGTATGCTCCATTTATTTGTCAGGTCTTGGCATTGTGCTCTTATCCAGATCTTCTTGAAGACAGCAAATTTCCAGAAGATGCCAAAAGTAGAGCACACCGCATTCTCCAAGCTTGTGGTGGAGGAAGTCTCGGTACTGGAAAATGCTTTCAATTAGATGTTACATACTTTAAATAAACATGAAGCCAAATTTAACAATTTACCTATTCCCAAAACACTTTGGGCCCTATTTTAACAATCTAAGCACATGGTCTGAAGCACATGGCGCAGGTGCACTTAAAGCATGTCCGAATCCACTTTTGCTAGTTTAAGGATGGAAAAAATGCTCTTAGTGAGTCATGGGTTTGTTTTGGGCATAATGTGCAATAAACCAATCAGAGTGTCACCTCCCTTTGCCTTGTACCATGGCAGATTGCTATTTACATGGCGTAATATAGACACCCTCAACTTGACTGTTGTGTGTGAATTGCCACGATTAGTCAAATAATTAGCCAATTTCGACTGAGGGAGCCAACTGAGGGAGCCTGGCGAGGCCGAATGGCAGATGGTCCATGCTGGAATAGTGGGCGGTGGGGGCGTAGGCGAAGGAGTCTGGGAGACTGGTCGAGGAGAAGCGACGTCTGCCTAGGTATTGGCATAACTGTGGGCTCCTCTTGTCCAGGCGAAGACGGCTCCCAGCTGGCCCGAGGTGGATCCATGACACAGAGAGGGGAGATGGATCCAGAAGGACTGATGGGAGACGTTGGGTAAAAGGAATGGCTGAGGACCATAGAGGATAGCTAAACATAGTCCAATGAAAAGGGTTATGTCCACTAAGTTGGTCTGATGAGGTGGTGGGAGAGGGAGGCAGGGAGGGACTGACGGGACTGACAGGACTGAAGATGAAGAATCCATAGATTGAAGGGCTGAATGTGGTGCTGCCAGTTTTATGCTCTCAGTGGCAGGAGGGTGGGCAGGGCTCTCCTCCTGCCCTTGCGGAGAAGGCTTGAAGTCTGCGGTGGGCTCAAACTGTTTGACTCTGACCGTAAGGTTCTGGCTGGGCACCGGGGTTGGAGTGGGGCTGGTGGCACCCTCGAGGAGGTTCTCCGGACAACTGCTCTCGGGTGGCGATGTTAAGTCACGCACAGTAAAAACGTGCAGAGGCAGTCGTCCAGGAAGGTTGTCTGAGGTACCAGATCCACTTCCTCGAGGGAGTGATCTCCCCACTCAAGGCAGAGTAGCTTGACAGCAGGGAAATCCATGATGATGGAAAATACAAACAAAACAGACTGAAGAAGGGGGGGAAAAAAACATGAGCAAATGACTGTGTGATGATTAGGGTAGTGTCCATGGTGACAGATTGTGGCGGGGAAATAGAACAAAGGAACACATTGTTGCAAAGATCATTTGAAGAACACAACAGGCAATCTTGAAAGATGGAAGAAATAACCCAAGGATAACAGCAAAAGATAGCAGAAAACTCTTTGTTCATCCTATTACAATCAGAAAAACAATGGCCAAAAATGGTGTTCATGAAAAAACTACATGAAGGAAACCACTGCTGTCTAAAAAATATTGAGATATGTCTCATGTTTGCCCAAAACCACCTGGTGTTTCCACTTCAATTCTGAAAAATGCACTATGTTCTGTATAAAAGGGAAATAAGGCACTGCACACCACCTACAAAACTTTCTCCCAACTGTGAAGAATAGTGGTCGAAGCATCATAGTTCACACTGCTTTGCTGCCTCAATGCCTGGACACTTTGCAATGGATTTCAAAAGTATATCAAGAGATTTAACAGAAGAATGTTAGGACACAGTCCATGACTTTTAGCTTTAGAGAGGGTAGGTGATGCCAACAAGACAGTGACCCAAATCACAAGTAATATCAACTAAAGAATGGATGAAAAAGAGTCCTGACGTTAAGCCTATTCAGATGCGGTGACATAACCTAAAGAGGGCTGTGCTTTCAAAACACCCAGACATATTGATAAACTGGTCCACTGAGAGGGATGGTCATGAATACTTAGAAATAGGATTGGATTGAACTTTATTGTCCAGTCTGTTTTCACAGAGAGGAAATTTTTCTTTGACACTGTAACATACATTCACTACTTAGAAATGACATCACACATCAACAACACAATTCTATAATTAAAAAAATTAAAAATATCAACAGCCATTCTATCATTTCAATTAAAATACTGTACGATTCAAGATAATCACTGCCAATGGAAAAAAAGATCTTTTATAGACATTTTTTCTAGCCAAGGGAATTTTTAGTCTACGTCCAGATGGGAGCAATTCAAAAACAGAGTGAAGAGGATGTGTGTTATCTTTAAAAATCGCAATTGCCATTTTACCCATGAAATGATCGAACAAGCTCTGAAGTGGCTGTTGTTTTTGTCCAGTAATCTTATTTGCTTGATTAATTATTTGTGAGAGTTTGTTCTTTTGTTTTAATGTTAGATTGCCGTACCATGAAACAATATTATATGTGAGAATACTCTCTATCATTGATCGATATATAGAATAGAATAAATAGAATGGTAACACTTTGCAATAACGTTGCATTTGTTAACATTACTTACATACATAAGTAAACATGAATTAAAAATGAAAAATACTTCTAAAGCATATATTAATGTTAGTTCATGCTAATTTCAACATCTACTAATACATAATTAAAATCAAAAGTTGTATCTGTTAATAATATTTAATGGACCTGAGCTAACATGAACTAACAATGAGCAGTTGTATTTGTTTTAATTAACAAAGATCAATAAATACTGTAACAAATATTTTGCTTATTGTTAGTTAATGTTAGTTAATGCATTAACTGAAGTTAACCTATGGGTTACCAACAGAATACTTTAATAGACATTGTGTTTGATACAATGATCAAGTTGTTGTAATTTTAACACTTGGCTTTTTGGATCTCTCAGGTGCTTACAGTACTAGTCAGGGAATTGAAATGATTCGGCAGGACGTTGCTCGCTACATTGAACGGCGAGATGGAGGAATCGCATGTGACCCTGACAACATTTACCTCTCAACAGGAGCCAGTGATGCGATCGTGGTAAGCAGATACAACAAACAGACTACAAGAAAAGTGAAGACGAAACAAAGCTAAAATGTAACATTCATTTTGAAAAGTGTGGCATTATGGGTATTGAAAAGCATTTGTGCCATTTCCTCTGCGCACATCAGGATTTATACGAAACAGATGTGCGCATCATCCACACACACTGGACAAAGGGTGTCAAATTCATTGCCAGAGTCCTGCGGAGTCGAGGTCCAAACCTGCTTCAACACTCCAGCCTGTAGTTTTCAAGTTATTCTAAGCATCTTGATCAGGTGGTTAAGATGTTTTAATCAGTGGAGCTAACTTTCACAGTGCTGTGGTCCTAAAGTAGCAAAGTTTGACACCTTTGCCTAGGACTGTGAAGGACTTTGATAAGCCCAGTGAACAAGAAACAAACTGAAAAGAACGATTCACAGCAATGCTTTTATTGAATTTGCTATGTTTAAAATAAAAATGCAACCCTCTTTAATGGAGTTTTGTAACCTTCATCCAGGCTTTAATACTCAATTCTGATTGGCTCAATTCTGATTGACGCGATAAAACCGTTAATTGTAGTCCCAGTCAGTTTAATCACTGTTTAAAATTAATTCACTGCCTTCACTGTAGCATAAGCACACACTTAAAGACAGTCACTCTCACACACACACACACACACACACACAGAGAGATCATACAGTGCACACACAGAAACATTCAGGAGTGCAGGAATTTATTGTCAGTACTGCCCTGTGATTTTATCAATAAAATAGCTTCTTTATTGAAAAGCTACATTATATTTCTCAGCAACCAGGTGGTAACATTGCTGGGTTTTTTTAAGTAAATAAATTCACATTCAATCTCTTACTATTGTTCATTCAAATAAATGTAATCTTATATTTTACTTCAGAATTCTAGATCTAATAACCTGTACATTAAGCAACTAATGAAAATAAACTGTTATCCATCCAGTCAGATTTTGTGTGGCAAACATCAGAAATAGCTTCTAATGTACTAAGGTTAATCCCCGTAACTGTCAAATCGAATTTTACAGCATTCCGGTTAGGGTTTACGTTCACACATAAGGCTCTTTTATAATTTTACAGAATCAAAGATCAGTGTGAATATATGATTCCCAGCATTTGCTGGCAGCCATGCTAGACCATGGTCCATCAGATTACAAATTGCACATGTGTAAGTCTAGACTCACAAATAATACCCGTACAAATAGCATTTATTTGTGCATCAAAGGGTTATTTCACCCAAAAATTAAAATTCTGTCATTTATTACTCACGCTCATGCCGTTTCAGACCCGTAAGAACACAAATTTAGATATTTTTGTTGAAATCCGATGACTCCGTGAGGCATCAAACCGCCAAACTGCTGAAATCACGTGACTTTGGTGCTTTGAACCACTGACTCGACACACTGATTCATTATGCTCCGAATCTTCCTGAAGCAGTGTTTTGAAATCGGCCACTTAATAAGTCATTATTTTGTTTTTTTGGCACACCAAAAATATTCTCGTCGCTTTATAATATTAATATTGAACCACTGTACTCACATGAACTGATTTAAATATGTTTTTAGTACATTAATGGATCTTGAGAGAGGAAATGTCTCACTGAGACATCGGATTTCAACAAAAATATCTTAATTTGTGTTCCAAAGATCAACGAAGGTCTTACAGGTGTAAAACGGCATGAGGGTAAATAATAAATGACAGAATTTTCATTTTTGGGTGAACTAAACCTTTAAAAAACACTTATTTCATGATATTTGCGTATTTGTGGATTATATTATGAGCAGAACAATGTTGATTTTTTTCGAGATTATCCTCACTGCAGAACACCAGATACAACTCCTCCCACTTTACATATCCCTAAACCTACCTGTCTCCGCCCCCTGGATATAAACCTACCCATCTCCACCCCCTGGATCTGGATCCAACTCCTCCCACTTTACATATCCCTTAATCCACCAGTCTCCGCCCCCTGGATCTCTCATGTTCTACAGTGAGGGGCTACTGCTTTTTTCCCCTGTGTCGAAGTTTATATTTATTATATTATATTATATTATATTATATTATATTATATTATATTACATTATATTAGTACACACTTTTCAGTGCCCTAAAATGGCCAGTAAAAATATCCAAGCATCTTTAAAATGATAGATTTACATTAGGAGCAAATCATATAGACAACATATCTGCATAGCAATGTATAATAAAGGGAATCATATGCAAATTAGGTCGTGGGTATTAAAAAAGCAATGGTCAGCTCTGTATGTATGGTTATTTCATGAAGGAGACAGTGTGGGGCATAAAGCTAATTTGTTTACGCATTTCCATTAATAGTGATTTATAATGTAGACTTGAATAAATTCTGGTGTACAAATGGCTTTATGAAAACTTATGTGTGTATTCATGAGCTACTTTTATGATTAAATCTGCATAAAGTTTTATTCATATTTATTCACTCTTTGTATTTTTGATTGTCATTGCATTAGAGAATGGAATATCAGAATTAGTTTTAAATATCTGTGTTTGTCTGTGTCAGACCATGCTTAAGTTACTAGTGTCGGGGGAAGGAATGTCTCGTACGGGAGTGATGATATCCATCCCTCAATACCCGCTGTACTCGGCTGCTCTGGCTGAGTTGGGTGCTGTGCAAATCAGTTACTATTTGGATGAAGATAACTGCTGGAGTTTGGACATCAATGAGTTACGTCGAGCCTTGCAGGAAGCAAAGAAACACTGCATCCCTCGAGCATTATGCATTATCAATCCTGGCAACCCCACAGGTGTGACAACAAATCTATCATCTTTTGTTATGGTGGCCAGATTGGGTTTGAAATATAATTTATTTGATATTAATCACTTTTTTATAGCTGCTGCCTTAAGCCTATAAAGCCCAATAGCTGTGCTGATATGTAGTACAACAGCATTCCTGCTCATGTGATGATGTTTATTATTGAATGGAAATAACATAATTGTTACAGTATGATGTGACATAATCATTTGGCTTCTTGATATAGCAGGACAACATACAGCAGTAGCCAAAAGTGATGTCTGGCCTAAGAAAGTTAACATCTTCACCCTTTATGCTGACCCTTATATTATTTAAAATTTGTGTTTTTTCATAGTAAAATGAAACCTGTAGCTGTGGCTTGCCTTCTTTTTGTTGCCAAATGTATAGGATCGTTAAAAACAAATATCCCCTCCGGACATCCCTTTTGGCCACTGCTGTATGTTCCTTTGTCACTGTGGGTGCTTCTCATTCCCTTCAAATTGTGCCTCATTTCTTCACTCTTTCATCTTCGAGTCCATGATGAAGGATGTATAAGTTGCCTAAATGCACCATGCAGAGATGAGAAGTGAGGAAACACTAGCCTCTTTTTGTTGAAACACAAATGCCTGAAATCGGAGGCAAATTGGTCCTCGTTCATGTGAGTGACAATAGCGTAGTGTGTATGATCAAAGACGCATTCTGAGAGAAGTGCCAGTGCATCGCCAATGCCCGTGAGATCTCTTGAACAAGAACCCTTGTCTCACGCATGATTTTACATTATTTCCTCTATCACTTTCTCACATATGTTTGGTTGTAAAACATAGTTTATAGACCAGACAGAACTTGTTGACGATTCTTCCTGTTGTGTAATGTGAAAAATGTTGTGTAATGTGCGACACCCTGTCACAGATCTGTCGTGTAATGTGCCCACAATAGCAACTAAATGGGGGACTACGGTGACTGGAAGGGGACATGTTTGGTTCACTCCATGTTATATTATTATAGGCCAGTGGTGTGCAGTGGTATTTTAAAATGAGAAGGTAAAGTCCTCAATGTTTTTATATATATCAAATGTAAATGTATGTCCCTGTTACACAATTTTCCTGGTTAAATACGCATTACATAAAAAGAGAGACAAAATAAAATTCTATGTAATGTTCTGTTTATTAAAACCAATCATAAATCTCAGTTTTTAAGCATTTTTACATTTATTCCAAAATAATAACTAACATTAGTTAACAAAAATATATATATATTTATATTTATTTATATATATTATTTGTGAAATAATATTCAGCTTTTCTTTGTAATAGTCAATTTATTTTCAGCAGTCATCAAGCTTGTACACACTGGTCAGTGGTCACAGACACGAAAATGTACCTTTTATTTCACCATGCTGATTGCTCACTAAAACCGCATGCTTTATGCTGCGTTCACACCAAACGCGAATAGAGCGTCAAATTCGCGTCTACCGCGTCTAGTTTGCCGCTTGAACATTTTGAATGCATTCGCGCGTCTAGAGCGAAATAGACGCGCGTAAAAAACAAGAGTTTGAAGCGAAATTGACGCGCGTCCGAGGCGAGTGGGAGGGGCAAGTGCTAGGCGGTTGTCTGTTTGCAAGATGGCTGATGTTGATCGTGCGTTCATCGAGAGAGCTACCACTTTGTATTTGCTCTGGAGAGCAGAACAGCGGCGTAGGAGTCAGCGTCGCGGGAAGGCCGCGGGTCGATAAACGTGTACGTGATTTAAAAGTGAAATGTGTATTTACAACTTACCAGGTAGCCCAATCTCCTCACCGACACTCTTCCAAGCGAGCTCCTTTTTATTCCTGTCTGAAGTATGAACTTGTGTCATAAATCTCTGGGTGACTGCTCACTGATAATATCAGTCGTTCCTCCATTTTGAATGAGTGACTCCGAGCGGGCCTGCCGCCACAGCAGCAAGCAGGCTCCTGATTGGTTAACGCGGCGCGAATTTACGCCAAAGTTCAAATTTTTCAACTCGGGCGTCAGACGCGAATTCGCGTCAAACGCTAAATGCACAAAAAGCACCATTCGCGCGTAACGCGCGTATCGCGCGAAACGCTCAATTCGCGTCATTCGCGTCATTCGCGCGAATGAGGCGAATTCGCGTCTTCCGCGCCGCGCTAAACGCCTCATTCGCGCCGCGAGACCTCCAGACGCGCGTAAACGCGTCTTTACATTGACTTAACATTGAAATCATTCGCGCCAGACGCTCTATTCGCGTTTGGTGTGAACACAGCAGGGGTTCTGCTTTATTTGTGATCAAGGGAGGCACGAGAGATGCGGACTCCCTGCTGTAACTTCACCTGCGGGTGTCGCTGTTGGACAAAGTTTCTTCAGAAAAACAAGTGACTTTTACACGTTTTAATGTCAAATTTGTTTTATATTTGTAATACCGATTATTTTCTCATCCAGTTTTTTTGAGGAGGCACTGCCTCCCTTGCCTCCTCGTAGGAAATGCCCCTGTTATAGGCTTATCTATTTCTGATAATTCCAGGTTGCTATGGTCAATTTTACAAATACATCTTCCTTTGCGCACTGCTCCAGGTGCATGTTCGTGTGTGTTCAATACTCACTGCTGTGTGTGCACACTTGGATGGGTGAAATACAGAGCACAATTTCCTAGTATGGGACACCATACTTGGCTACACATGTCACGTCACTTTGATTCCTCTGTCCTTGTTTCTTTTCCTTGCATCCCTCCTTCACATTTTTGGAGGAAGGAAAGGAAATGTTGCACAATTTAAGAAATGAGAAGCACCCTGGCAGAATATGTAAATAATGGTTCATTTCCACCGAGCGGTACAGTATAGTACATTTTGGGATGGTAAACCCTGGTCAATTTACAGTTGGTGTAAATTTGGTTTCCACCACCAACAATACCCTTACTTGAAGGGCGTGGTGTATGCTGGAAAGTAGTGATCGACATCATTCTCACACGAAGAAGAATGTGACACAGTAAACAACAATGCAGGCCATACAGCAGATCTTGTTCTTGCTTCTCGGCACGTGGTTGTTTGTTTGCTGCGCGCCGACACGGTATGGTGTTTCTACTGTATACTTAAAAAATGATGCCTCTTGTGTTGTCATTCCTCTTGTAGCACTTGAAAGTGATGATCTCTGTCAACCAATCAACATTCTGCAGTGAGTCTAGCTCCACTCTTTAGGTACTGGTGCTAGGTACCCTAACGGAAGGGTCCCAAAAAAATGTACCGCTCGGTGGAAACGAGCCATAAGAAGAAATAATTGTTGTTGTAGTTGTGAAGGCTATGAACAATCATTGGGCTTGAAAACATCAAAATAATCTGGCAACGCTGCTTTCCTTTATTCGACAGGTCAAGTGCAAAGTCGGCAGTGCATTGAAGATGTGATCCGATTTGCTGCGACAGAAAACCTTTTCCTTATGGCTGACGAGGTGCATTTGTATGCTAGGCCTATACATATGGTTTTTAAATACATAAAACACACAATGATAATATTTCCAATATCCTCTGCTTTATCCAGGTCTATCAGGACAATGTTTATGCAGAAGGGTGTAAGTTTCACTCCTTTAAGAAGGTGCTGTTTGAAATGGGTCCAGAATACTCGGAGAAAGTAGAACTAGCTTCGTTTCACTCAACGTCAAAGTGCTACATGGGAGAGTGAGTGTCCAAAACAAGAGAAGCGCAAATAATCTTCATGTTATTTGGAAGAAGTATTCCATTGATAATGTTATAGAATTTAATGAATCTGTGTCCAGTTTGGACTCCTCCTAATAACTTTTTTTACTTCAAGGGTTAGATCAACTAAAAATTAAAATTCTGTCATCATTTACTCACCCACATGCCATTCCAAATCTATAAGACTTATGTTTATCTTTGGTACACAAGGAAATATATTTTGAAACCATTTCTCTTTCAGTTGAAAGCTTAAGCCATTACACCAAAAGTTGACACCTCAAAAGGTTCAAGACATCTGAAGAGACATGATCGCTTTATGTTGAACAGATGAATTTAGACTTTTATTCACATTTAAACACTGATCAACACACATACGAAGAGCTCATCAAAACAAATTTAAGCTGAAACACACTTACTTGTTCCAGGACCGGTGAGGTTTGTTCTTGAGTGTCACACAAGCACATTTGAGCAAGTTGTTGTTCCCCCATAAGTTGAAATGAAGGTTATGAGATGACGTGGAAAGAGCATACACAGATATCGTTAAAGTAACTATTTGGTTTGACCAAATAGTAGTGCCCTAAAATAGATCAAGTAAATAGTTACGCTCTAAACCTGTCTGTCTTGCTTCTTGAAGGTGTGGTTTTCGTGGTGGTTATATGGAGGTGGTAAATCTAGACCCTGAGGTGAAAATTCAACTCACTAAGCTGGTGTCTGTGCGGCTATGTCCTCCGGTGCCTGGTCAGGCTCTTCTAGATGTGGTGGTCAATCCACCTCAACCAGATGAACCCTCATATGACACATTCATCAAGGTCTATACCATCCCATTGATTGTTTCCTCTGTACCAGTTAAGAAACTGATCTGGCAAAGAAGAAAGTAATCAAACCTTTTCTCCATTGTCTTCAGGAACGCTCAGAAACTTTGGCCACACTGGCAGAGAAAGCCAACATGACGCAAGAGATTTTGAATCAAGTACCAGGAATAAAATGTAACCCAGTGCAGGGTGCAATGTACACTTTCCCATGCATCCACCTCCCACCAAAAGCCATCCTGGAGGCCAAGGTAGAATCGGCCTGTGTTCAGTTAAATCTAATTATTGTTCTTTTTTATGGGCATCTCTAAAGGTCTTCATTTCAAAATATTTCCCCATGAGAAATGGCCTACGCACTTTTTGTATCTTATTTTGTGAATACCCCAGAACACAAATCCATTTTTTAGGCTTTATTAGTATAAGACATGCAAAATATTTTAGTGAAGCAGAATATTATGCTCATGTCAGTATAACGTTAGAATCAGGTTCAAAAATTGAGCACCTATATTGTGAATATGAGAAGATGGTTTACATTAAGACCTACACATAAAAAGTGAAATGACAGTGAGTTAAAAGTAAATTATAGCAATATTTTCTTTGTTAAACCATTCCTTTCATTTTTTTTTTTTTTACTTGGTTGAATTAAACTATCATAAAATGAAACCAAAATCTAAAACAAACCAAAATCCCCTATCCTCTCAAATTTTAGGAGAAGGGACAATCTCCAGATATGTTCTACTGTATGATGCTTCTGGAAGAAAAAGGGATCTGTTTGGTTCCTGGCAGCGGCTTTGGACAGCGAGATGGCACCTACCATTTCAGGTTACTCTTCCTTTATACAATCAATATTAATAAAATCAGCCACTGATAGGTTCATGTTTGGTTATAATTAACAGTGAATTAACATCTGAAACAGTTATTTGAAACAGTGAAGTGAAGTCTGCGTGGGTTTTCTCTGGGTCAACCACCGGTTTCCCCTACAATCCAAAAACATGCAATATAGGTGAATTGGAGATGCTAAACTGTCTGTAGGCGTGTATGTGTAAGTCTCAAGCCATGTAATGAGGGTTGGGGAAAGACCTGGCTACCTACCCTGGAAAACTTATGCCAAGAAAATTCATGGACAGTCTCTCGTGTATGGCAAGAGATGGCCATAGAATGTGGTGTTTGGTATGTGTGTGAATGATAATTCATTTCCAAAATTATGATATTAATCAAAGTATTACACATATTCCCATAACAAAAATCATATCACTCAGCGAAATCTGGAAAATTTAGAAACGTGACTTAGAACACGATGTGTCGATTAATATGAAGGTAGGGAAAATAGTTACACCCTGAGCTAAATACAATGTGCCCTGAGCTGGCCCACTGTCGGGCTAAACCGTCGCCAGCCCAGCCAGTATGTTTTATTTTTCACTGTTGGGCTGACAACAGAGCTCTTTGGAATGTAATACAAATGCGTCAGTCGTTGCCTTGGTAACACAAGAATATAGATGGTATGAGATGTAAATAGTGACTGCATTATGGAGGATGATCATATATTTTCATTATTAACTTGTGTCTACTTCGCTCAAATAGCAACAACTGCCGTCAGTCTAAAAGTGTGGCTACGCACAATCTGCATTTTCCCCCATAGTCACACAGCCTGTTTAGTTAGGAACTATAGATACTATTAAAGGGTTAGTTAACCCAATAAAGAAAATTCTGTCATTAATTACTCACCCTCATGTTGTTCTACACCCATAGAAGACCTTCGTTCATCTTCAGAACACAAATTAAGATATTTCTGATGAAATCCGATGGCTCAGTGAGGCCTCTATTGCCTCACTGAGCCACCCCATCAATCCCTTTGTTCATTAACTGTGTACCTGTTTTGTGCATTCTTCTCCTACAGAATGACCATCCTTCCTCCAAAAGAGAAACTGAAGATAGTATTGGCCAAGATTAAGGAGTTTCACCAGCATTTTATGGACCAATACTCTTAACCCTGGCCATCTCATTTTTTTAACCAAATCCCCAATTTCACACATAAAGCTACATCACTTTTGAGATGTGCTCTGGGTAAATACCTGCAATGTGAACAAAGTCCTATCTCACAGCAAAATGTGAGGTGAACACTTTGAGTGTAGTCACAGGCTCTTGCATAAATGGCAACAAAAAACTAACTATGAAAATATTGATGCTATTTTACTAGTAGCATTTTAACACATAATTTTGTTAAGATTGATTCTTTTTTTGTTTGTTTGCTGTATTCTTGCAGTGTTAAGAAATGTAATATTGTAAAAATGGAAAAGACTGTTAGCGTTGAGTCTGTCAGCAAAATATGATTACAAAATATGATTGTACTGTTGGTTAATATATATACATAAAGATGATAAAAAATAAATTAAATGTACAAATGAATTAATTAAATACTTTACAAAAAACATGTGAACAGTGGTAAGAACACACCACGCATTGCCATTGCCAGCATTTCTGCCACACTCTTGGGGGGAAAAAAACATTCAGTGGTTCAATGTAGACCGCTAGGGTTCTTTAAAGAACCCTTTAGGCAAAAAAGGCTCTATAAGAAGAAATGTCTTAAATGATTACATAATACTTTCATGTTTAACATGTTAATTACATTTTTTTCTATTGATTTTAGAATGTTTACAGGCTGTTTATTTCATAAAATTGAATCAAAATGTATTAAAAATAATTTTTTCCAAAATTATACAATGATAGGACTGGGAACCAGAGGTGTAAAGAGAACCATACTTGAGTAAAAGTACAGATACCTTACAGTTAAAAAAATGCCTCTTCAATATGACAAAGAAGTAAAATAAGGTTAAGAAAAATGAATTAGTGCCTACTTGCAATGGATGTTCTTGTTTTAGCCTCATCACTGGCTGCAGGCATGTCCTCAACTCATAAATGAAACACCTGTGATTTAGCAACTTCCTGCTAATGCACTCACATTGGTGTAAAGCCTTGTTGACGAGTTTGGGTGAATAAGGGCAAAACGCACTGTAGATGGCGATATCACTTCTTCTGTAGCAGAAATAAACTTCTCATTCACTTTCAAAACCGATAGTTGAGCTAACTAGTGGTATCATAGTGGATTCATAGCTTTTAATAAACCAAGCAAACAGCCAGCGGTCATCTTAACTCACCTCACACCACAGGAAAATCTGATAATATAATCTGTTGATCAATCAAGATAATCAGGACTTTACCTAGGATTGTTGGAAGCAGAGAATTGGGCCTAAAATCATGTGTGTGCCTTAAGCCTTCACTACTATACTTAAAGGCACAATATGTAAGGTTTTGTATTAAAATACACAAAAACCACTAGAACAGTTATATATTTTGTTGACTTGTGTACTTACATTATCCCAGATGTTTCCAAGAAAGTTTAAATCCAGAGAAAAAAGCAATTTTGACCAGGACATGGACTGTGTCCAGGCATCGCCTATCAGTGACATCATACCTGCGTTACCCTCAATTTCCTCAGTTTTATTTTGTATTTTGCTCAACATGTTTAGTCTTATTGTTTGAATCTCATTTTCTTGATTTTCCACGACTGCATGTTTTCACTATGCCTCAGAGAAAAACACTTTTTTCAAGTGGCTATCATAGCATAATCAGATGCAGCTTTATTTAACAGTAGTATATTTTCTCTGTCATACAATGTGTTTTAAAATTAATTGCATGCCATTTATCAACAGAAGCCATCCAGCATTTATTAATGATATTGTAATATCGGTCTAGCTTACTGCAATGTGCAACAAGTGTCTCATAGCAGCCGCTGAGCATATACTTAGAGTAACGTTATAACATTTTCAACACACTCAAATGTGTCTAATATGATAGATGCGTTCCCATATGGAAAAGTTTTGTTAAAAACATATGTGATTCTTATATGTTCTAACAGAATATTATAAGGGACATATACAAAACGCATATACAAATTGCATAATATTTATGTATTTTCAATCCTATATGTCATATATGTCCAAGATATAACTAAAGTCTTACAGATTTTCATGATGTAAAAACAGGTAAATAATACAAATTTAATAGGCCTATGAATGTCCACCATATCTCTTAAGATGTGTATAAAACATAGTGCATCAGTATAAGGCTGTACTTCACTCATGTCCTCGCTTTTATCTTGTCCTAAGTGGAGCTTTACGCCTGTCAATTACAGTCATATAATGTATAATCATAGACTTTCAATCTCAGATGAAACACATATAAACTAGACGCAAGCACATATCGAGGGCTTGGAACCAGAGGGGCGTAAGTGGCATTTTGGGCCAAAATGAGTTCTATATATCAAATTAAAGGTCTTGATGAGCTCTATCTAGTTGTGCCAAAAAGACGCATCAGAAATCAACTTGTATTGAATAAAGCAACAAAACAACAAAGACCTAACACAAAAGTTTGAGCATTGTTTGGAGCCAGAGGGGCGTATGTCCACTTACGCCCTTCTGGCTCTAAAAAATACATGTATGGTCTACACATTGTTTGGAGCCAGAAGGGCGCAAGTCCACTTACGCCCTTCTAGCTCTGAACAATACAAGAGCCTACAGTATTTTTCAGAGCCAGAAGGGCATAAGTGGATGATATTAACACATACTGTATGTAAATCATAAAGGGACAGAGCTGAATGAGGTGACTGAGAGAGATCGGCTTAAGGGAAACATGGAGACAGCACATGATGGAGAAAGTGAGTTTTGACTTGCACTTTTTGAACATTAAGCATAACCTAATTTAACCCTAAATCATTCAGTTCATGTAGGATAATGGTATGTTATCTGTTATCAAGAATCTGTTGCAGGCCCAAGAATCTGTTGCAGGCCCAAGCTCAGTAGGCCAATATATAAATAAGGTAAATGGATTCTGACTAAAAAATACCCGATTGGCCAATGCGTTCAAAAGATCAACTAACATGTCTGTGATTGGCTACATTGCCCAACGCTGCAAAAACACGTTGGCGGTGTCCGAAATCGCCCCCCAAATAAGGACAGCACTATTGGAGGGGACAGTCATTTGTAGTGGTGTCAGAAACCATAGTGGATGTTATTCAATCCCATAATGCACTGCAATAACGAGTGCTGATTATAATGGGCACTATTGTCTTTTGACACCTTGCATGGCGCCGCTCATGTTCAGGGAAGCACAGGTGGACCTGTTCGCTTCTCGGGAATCCGCCCATTGCCATTGGACCCTCGGCACGGATGCACTGGCACACAGCTAGCCCTGGGGCCTATGCAAATATGCGTTTCCCCCATACTGGCCCAACCGGACCTGGTTCCCGGAACTCATGCTCCTCGCGACAGCCCATCCCTGGCGCATCCCCCTGAGGAAGGCCCTCCCGATCTGTGGAACCTCCACGTGTGGTTCCTGGACGGGACGCGGCAGACTTGAGTGGCCTACCGTCCGCGGTAGTTGACACCATCACTTTGGCTAGAGCCCCCTCTACGAGGTGCGCCTATGCCATGAAGTGGAGTCTGTTCGTTGAGTGTGTTCCTCCCGCCGGGAGGACCCCCGGAAATGCCCGGTCAGTGTTGTGCTTTCCTTCCTTCAAGAGGGTTTGGAACGGAGGCTGTCCCCTTCCACCCTGAAGGTCTATGTGGCCGCCATCGCAGCGCATCACGATGTGCTTGATGGCAAGTCTCTAGGAAAGCACGACCTGGTCATCAGGTTCCTCAGAGGCGCCAGGAGGTTAAATCCCCCTAGGCCCCGCCTCATCCCCTCCTGGGACCTCTCTGTTGCCCTCTCGGGCCTCCGGAGAGCTCCCTTCGAGCCCCTTGAGTCAGCCGAGCTGAAACATCTGTCTCTCAAGACAGTGCTCCTGACCGTGCTCGCCTCCTTCAAGAGGGTTGGGGACCGGCAAGCATTTTCGGTCAACGATTCGTGCCTGGAATTCGGGCCGGACTACTCTCACGTGATCTTGAGACCCCGGCCTGGATACGTGCCCAAGGTTCCCACCACTCCCTTCCGGGACCAGGTGGTGAACCTGCAAGCACTGCCCCCGGAGGAGGCAGCACCTGCCTCCCTAACATTCATAACGTGGTTCAGTTGCTATGGCGCTTTCCACAAGAACCCATTACGTCAGAATCGACGTAACGTCGAACGTTACTGACTGAATGGGAACGTCTAGGTTACTAGTGTAACCCCCGTTCCCAGAAGGAGGGAACGGAGACGTTATGTTCCCCTGCCATAGCTTTGAGTCACCGCTGAGCGGCCATATATCTATCTCGGCTCCTCAGCAAAAATATGAATGAAGGAGAGTATGCCGGCCCTATTTATACCCGGATGCCGGGGGAGGGGCCCGGCATGTAAATCTCACAAGCCAATTCCCATTGGCTTGTATTGTATCCCTGGAGGTGAGTGGGCTCCCTAGCGAGACCCCATTACGTCAGTATCGACGTAACGTCTCCGTTCCCTCCTTCTGGGAACTAGTAACCTAGACGTTCTATAACACTCTGACAGTGGGCAGTGAGTGAACTTTTTAGTTCAACTAAAGTGAACTAAAAGTGAAATGTGTAATAAACAGGAGAAATAAAACTGTTTGAAATTAAATGTTAAACTGTTTGACATGAATGTGAACTCATAAATGAGAACTGAAATTAAACGTTATACATGAAATGTTAAACAGTTTGAAATGATGAAATTAAATGACTATGTATACAGTATTTTAAATAAAATGAAAAGTTATGAAGTTAGAGTGTTTTTAACCAATGTTTTTTACCAATAATTTCTGCATTGATCAGCAGATACGCCCTTTTTTTCTTTAGAAGAATTGGAAATGTTTGGTGCCAAAAAGGCACATTTGATGTTCTTGCCATATTTTCAAGATTTTGCAAGGTTTTATAATATGTTCATTGTGTTAATATGCCATAATATGTTCACTTAAGAACTTACTCGTATAAGTATGTATGTGGTTGCAATGTTGTGGTTGAAGGTTAATAAATACAGTTGATTGAAGTGTGGTCAAAATTTTGTTTTGGCTCTCCTGTAAAGTTTGTCAAATGCCACTTACGCCCCTCTGGTTCCAAGCCCTCGATATATTAATTACAAAATTAACATTTTAATTACAAAACTAATTAATTAAATAAACATTTTAACGTGAGATGACACTTGGTGACTTTAGTCGCATTAGCTAGCCTATGTGAACACAAAAATCATGGACATGATTCAGATATTTTAAAGGGTCAGGGAAAAAGTCTCACTTGGCTCCTTTGTGGTTAAAAATGACCACCATAGGAAATTAATGGGAAATACGAAAACACACAAAAACTCTGATAATCTTTTGGCGGTACAAACTACAAATCAACACGTTGTACAGAAAAAGTGCACAGCAATGAAGGGGTCACGCTCTAAAATATCAAGAGACACATTACACTAGTGTGACTATAAAACAGAGCAAGTTTTTGCAAATGTGAAATATCAAGAAAATCAAGAATTCAGCCACTATGCAGGAAAAAAAAACAGCAAAGAAGAAGCTTACAAGCACAAATGAACTACACTCTAAAAAATGCTGGGTTAAAAACAACCCAGGTTGGGTTGAAAATGGACAAACCCAGCAATTGGGTTGTTTTAACCCAGCGGTAGGGTTAAATGTTTGCCCAACATGCTGGTTAGTTTTATTTTTTTTAGTTATGGTTTAAAAATTACTATGTTGGAAATGAACATTTATTAATGTTCAATGAATAATTATTAAACAATAAACATTTATTAAATTGCTTATCAATACATTTATATTAATAAACTATTAAAATATTAAATGTATATTAATAAAATATTAAAGCTTACTAATCAACATTCATTCTCTAATTACATCTGGTTTTTAATTTCCCAAATATTTTGTGTTCATTTTAAGCTAGCCATATAGCATTTTTTAAATAATAGTTGGTTAATTGGTGTAACCCGGGTAACCTATGCTATCGGCAAAGAGAAAAAAGTTAAGAAAAGGAAACAAAATCTAGAAGAAAAAGAGATTCATCCAATCACTGATCGTGCTGCAGTGAGAGACACCCCTAAGAGCCAATAGTAGCGGCGCATTCATAAGTCCCGCCCACTGGTCGCGCCGGCGCTGCTTTCAGCGTGAGCAGATGAGAGCGAGTCAGAGCAGATTAGCACAGACGGACCAGACAGTTTCTCCAGAACATCCATTGATCTAACTGGAAATGTGATTGGGTGCACTGAAAGTGGAGCTTTTGAAGTCGACGCGTCAGCCTGAAGTGTTGTCGCCGGAGACAGAGAGACGGAGCGGATCTCAGCGTGTGGAAGCATTGTGAGTAATCTTCCTTGTGTGAATAAAGATATGATTCTGTTCTGCTTTAGTGAGCGAAATTTCAGATATTAACCCGAATATAATGTAAATAACATGTCGAAGTTTCTAAAATGATTAATTCTGAGCCGTTTTGAGTAAGTTACGGTAGGCCGCGTGCACACCGCGCGAGCTGAACTGAGTAGTACATGGGCTAAAGCTAACACGCGTAAACATGATAATTGTGTCATGAAATGAGATAAAGAGTGATATATGAGTGTCGGTGTGTTTAATAACTGCCTATTAATGTTTAATATGATTGTGTCAATTTGAGATATTCATATGATTTATGGAAATGTCTGAATCAAAAATAATATATGGTTTGCTAAATAATGATTAAAGGGCGTTTACTATACATTCAGTTAATCATTAATTACTAGCTTATTTCTGTTTGTTTTTGCATGAATGTGGATCCTTCAAATGTTTAATAAATCTTAAATAATGGCTAATATGCCCTTACTAGCCTGTAAAGTTAATCATTAATTACTAGTGTGTATGTGCATAATTGTGGACCCTTAAAAAACGTATTAACATCTGCCTCCCTCCCCTTCAGGTACAGTCATTTTATATATTCATCTGTTTACATTTATTGAGGTAAGAAGACAAATATCTAAGAAAATGAATGCGTATCATTTCCATCTCTTGTTTCTTGTTCCTTGACAGACCCAAAGGAAAAGGACAGTGATTCCCAAACCACAGAGAAATGAATGACTGTTGATGAGTATCAAGCACAACCTCGAAAGAGACTCAGAAGAGGCTGAAAAAATGGAGGAAAACAGAAAAATTGAGAAATGACAACAAAAAAGTAAGAAAAAAAATGCACATATTAGTTATTTTACCGTTTGGTGAATCAGCAGCCAGCTATCAAACTGTTTGGTGGTTTATTTTAGTAGTTTTTTTTTCTGTCTTTACACTTAAAACTTTTAAATTATTGTAGAACTGCTATTGTTTCAATATTATTATTCAACTTGCTATGTAAAATTAAGACAAAGAACTTAATAATTATCGGTAAGTAATTGCATTATTATCAAGTATATGGCAAGAAACCTGAAAGTTATCCAACCTCTAACATCTGGCTTGATGGCTTTGAAAATGCATCACTAACATTAAATTCATCAGCTTAGATGACCATATGTACACATAGGAGGTAGTCGAGTTGGTAAATAGGTGTAAGAGATTGCTTTATCATATTTTATTTTGCTATATTTTTATTGCTAGAGCTACCAAATCTGATAAATGAAGTGAAGATGGCCCTGAAGTCTCAGTGTTCGTCAGCATCAGTCACATGACTTGGAAGATGGGACAGGATTTGTCACAGTGTAATTACAGAGCCCTTCCAACAGAACAGGTAGTGTACTAGTTTATCTAGTCAATGAAGTGCTGAAACCCCGTTGTTAATACTATATTCAAAGTGATCCAGTTGGAGTAAGTTTAGGTTAAAGGATTAGTTCAGTTTGAAATGAAAATTAGCCCCAGCTTTACTCACCCTCAAGCCATTCTTGGTGTATATGACTTTCTTCTTTCTGATGAACACAATCTGAGAAATATTAATAAATATTCTGACTCATCCAAGCTTTATAATGGCAGTGAACGGGATCAATGAGTATAAGCTGAAAAGAGTGCCTCCATCCATCATAAACGTACTCCACACGGCTCTGGTGGTTAATAAAGACCTTCTGAAGCGAAGCGATGCATTTGTGTAAGAAAAATATATTTAACAAGTTATGAAGTAAAATATTTAGCTTCTGCCAGACCACAATCCATATTCAAGTTATGAAGAAAGTGTAAATAGTGATCATGTCAGTTACACTTTTTCCGTAAGTTTAATAGGGAAGGTGTAGGACGTAGCGTAAGCTTTGTGAGCTGCAAGAGTTTTACACCTTCTTTGTACGTTGAATACGGAAGGCGGAAGCTAGATATTTTACTTCATAACTTTGTTTAAATATGGATATTTTTTTACACAAACATATCGCTACGAATCAGAAGGCTTTTATTAACCCCCTGGAGTCGTGTGGAGTATGGAGGGATGTGGATGGAGACACTCTCTTCAGCCTTATAGTCATTGATCACTATTACTGCCATTATAAAGCTCGGATGCGTCAGGATATTTATTAATATTTCTCAGATCATGTTCATCAGAATGAATAAAGTCATATACACCTAGGATGGCTTGAGGGTGAGTAAAGCTTGGGCTAATTTTTATTCCAAAGTGAAATAATCTTTTAAGTGTCTTGCTCCGTGCCACAATAGTGGCAATTCCTGCCAAACTCACAACTTTTTGGTTCCATCCCCAAACATGCTGCTGTTGATTTGTCTAACTTAATATGTAGTCATGGACTGTGGGCCACTTTGCTTCATAACAATAGCAATGTTTTGCCTTTTATTTGTTTCTCACAGGAGCAACGTTGCAGAAAGTGTCCTCATGTGGTGCCTGCCAGCATTGGTACAGCAAATAATGCCAAATTTACTGAAATTAAAGGAAAGAATACACAAAAACATCTGAAAACCTTAATGGTGTTTGATGATTGATAGCCATGACAGTGTGTTCAAGGTATTTTGTTGTTGTTGGGGTGTGTGTGTGTTGTCTTCACAAAGTTCAGTTTGATAAAGTTTTAATTTTAAATTACTCTTGTGGAGTATAATTTGAATGTCTTGTTGATTGTGTTGAAATAATAAAAGTATTTCTAATGTAAATCTGTGCAAGTAATTGACTGAAATCATATATGATTTGTATATGCAGAGATATTGTAATATTTTATGAAATCATGTAAGATAATTATATGTAGAGTTATGAGGAATTAGGTGGAAACGTATAAAATCTGTATAAAATTCATATGAGCAAATGATGCAAAATTTTAATAAATCCTATATGACTTGCATATGATTCAATCAAGAATTTTAAATGATTTGTATAGGAAATTTACTGACATTCATACACATTTTCTACTAAAATCATATACATTACATACTGTTGTCATGTAAAACTCGTATAAGAATTTTGCATTATTCATATATGACCTAAAAATCCCATAAGTTTTATGTGTGCTTTTTAGTATTAAAGTGGCCATAATCGGTTAGCCTGACTACGTCAGACTTCCTACTTCCGCTCAATTTCATTTCGCTTCTGTACTCAGTCTGATACAGCGTCAGAGCTTTCTGTTTGCCACCGGTCTGGAAACAGCCGGGCCAATCAACGAACAGAGGGCGGGCTGAGAGCCGTGACGTAGATGCTAAGCACCGAGTTTTACATTGTAGGTTAGAGAAATCGAAAACCGAAACGACCGCGGAAATGGGGAACGAGACACGGGATGCAATTCGCTCTGTTATGGAGAACATTCAACTCTTTTTCAAACTGAAGCCAGAACAAGAAGAGTGTTTGATAAACATTTGTTTTATCATGTGTTTACAACAGGTTTACAGTGGAAGTTCAATCATAGATTTGAGTTCGATGCATGATGTCTGTGCTTCGATGCGGCTGTACAGGCGCATAACATACGTCATAACTAAACGTATCTGATTGGCTTACGGGTAACCAATGATTTTAAACTTCAGACAAGCGCCCCCTAGCGAGAGAGAAAACACTTCTCTATTATGCCATTCCAGACTGTCTACGAAGCAAAGTGAAGTAGCAGAGTCTGGTATTACCAGGCTAATAATCGGTCTGATTTTGTATAGGACATGTATTAGACCTATATGAAACACATAAGGAAATTCTGGCTGATTTGAGTAAGGAAGATATATGGTTGCTGTATATGAAACATACAGGTTTTCATATGGGTTACCCCACGCTTGACTGAAAGAAGTGGAAGTGACAACTGTGGCATAATAAGTTCCACTGCCTCGAAACGTGTGTCGCGCTCATCTCTCATTAGCAATCACTCCAGCGGCCTCGTTCAGCTCCAACATTACTCGGATCTGCTTCATACTATAGTAACATTAATAATCTCATCCATGAACATGATTTCTGCTTAAGTCCCATCCCAATTCCTTTCCATCGGCTGTGAGATGAAGACGCCATCTCCCAAGATTTCGCACTCAATCTCGCAATCACCAAGCTACGCCTTTGTTTTGAATAGACAACCTAGTGGCAGAAGAATACTTCACCCCAAAAATAAGTAAATTTTCCCAGTGTCGTTTTCATTACAAACCTGAATGGCTTCGCAGGAAAAGTTCTAAAGAATGTTAAATGTTATTCACTTCCCCATTCACTACACTCAAATCATTTAGGAATTGATATGAAAGACAAAGGTGAGTAAATGACAACATGTTTTTCTCTCCATATGACTTTTAAATCAATTTTGGTCCTTATCTTTGCTTCTGTATCAGGCAGGGTGTTAGACTCACATTACTAATCAAAAATCAAATATCAAGCATATACACTTTGTCTCATCCTTAATCTATCTATAGTAATATTTAATGCATATTCAAAATTTCAGTAGCTTCTGAGGACAAACAACTTTAGCTTTAACAGTCTCCTGTTTAAGGGATAGTTTACCAAAAAATGAAAATTATGTCATTTACTCACCATCAGGTTGTTCTAAACCTGTATAAATTTCTTTGTTCTGTTGAAAACAAAAGATACAGTACTGTGTGTATTACATTCATAGTTATTCACACAATGTATTCATGTGCTTTAGTGACACTTCATTTCAAATGGAACTTCTGAAGATTCAATAACAAAGGCAATATGCAGCATGTTTGCAGTCATAAGTACTTTATTAAATCACTGCATAAAAATGACACGCAAGTATTTGAGTGACAAAAGTGTTTAAACATGTAACGTTAATGTGAGTTTACTTTCTCCATGGGGTGTGCACTGTATCTCCCTCTTGTGTGAGCTCTGGAGAGATAAAGGGGGATTAACAAACAACAACAAAATATTAAGTGATTACATAAAAGGGATTTTAAATACATAAACAGTAAGGGTATAATAGGGACAGTTCTTTCAAGACAAATTAACTTACCTTGCATGTACTCTTTCCTTTTTCTGGATCCTTTCGGTTTTAGATGCCTGAATACTTCCTTTCCATGCATTGTCTACCAGAAAAAGATATAGGTAACAATATAGAGTATATTTGGGCAATGATATATAGAGTACAGAATTTGGGCAACAGTCTTTTGGCAGCCCTACCTTTCTGTAGTCTCTGTAACAAGCTCTTATTTGGGGTGATCCAGTCTTCCTCACTCGGTTCCCAAATTCTCCATTCAAAGTCAACAAATTTATCTTGAGTATCACAGAGTCCATCAGTAGCCCTCTTCCCATCAAAGGTTTTCAATTCAGCAATCTCTTCTCTTTTGCTGCCAATACCATCTGAAAAGGAAAGCTTTCTACGATTCTTTCCTTTCAGGTCATATCTACATGATGGGCTGAAGGGACATTTTTTCTCCAGTGTGGAATGAGAAACTAAACCACACGTCATAGATCTAGCAAGCCTCGGACTGCTTTTTGCTTTGCTCTTGCAAGTATGAAATGAATTGTGCTTCTGATCCGAGACACCAATTGCTGGTCTTTGGTCCCTGGTCTCTTTCCCATTTCTGAGAGGAGAAGATTCAAGACTAATGGCGAAGGACATTTTTGGCAACCGCCTCTCTGGAATTTTAGGCTGTTGTTGTACTATGGGTAACTTACTGTAGTAGTATACATTACCAAAGTCAGCTAGCCAGCTTGTTGAGGGACGGTATGGTGAGCAGGCCTTGACATGTTTAGTTGATGCACCAGTTTGTAGATTTTCTCCTACTGAAATGGCACTAGTGAAAGACCGATTCAGCTCTGACAGAACGTCACTGGGTTTAATCTGGGAGCTCAGAGGTTTCTGAGGAGTTAGAACCCCATTCTCAATCATCCACTCTTTGGAAGGCACATATGGCATCAAAGATTCTACTGACCAAATAGAGGCTTCTAGGTGATGTGGAAGACCATGATTTTTAGTTGATGCGCCAGTTTGCAGATTTTCCCCCACTGAAACAGCACTAGTGGAAGACCGATTCAGCTCTGACAGAACGCCACTGGGTTTAATCTGGGAGCTCAGAGGTTTCTGAGGAGTTAGAACCCCATTCTCAACCATCCACTCTTTGGAAGGCACATATGGCATCAAAGATTCTACTGACCAAATAGAGGCTTCTAGGTGATGTGGAAGACCATGATTTTTAGTTGATGCGCCAGTTTGCAGATTTTCCCCTACTGAAACAGCACTAGTGGAAGACCGATTCAGCTCTGACAGAACACCACTGGGTTTAATCTGGGAGCTCAGAGGTTTCTGAGGAGTTAGAACCCCATTCTCAACCATCCACTCTTTGGAAGGCACATATGGCATCAAAGATTCTACTGACCAAATAGAGGCTTCTAGGTGATGTGGAAGACCATGATTTTTAGTTGATGCGTCAGTTTGTCGATTCTTCCCTACAGGAATAAAATTCGGCTTTGAGATAATGTCACTGGGTTCAATCAGTGGGCTCAAAAGTTTCTGAGGGGTTGGAAGATTCTCTATCATCCACTCACTAGAAGGAACATACGGGATCAAAGACTCTACCGACAAGATAGAAGCCTCAAGCTGACAAGGCTGGTTATGGTTCTGTATGTCAAGAACATTGGAAGAGTTCCCATTTTCCTTTACCTCTGCCTGAAACGGCATTTCTGATTTTTTCTTTGCTTTAATTCTTTGGGTAATGACGGATCTGCTTGGCTTAGAATGTGTTTTAAAAGTTCTACAAGATGGAGAAGTTACCACATTAACTTCTCTACAAGCAGGAAGACAATGCTTACTGGAGTATCTTAACATCCCAGCTTCAACCCTCTGTTTATCCTTCCTTAATGCTAATGACTGGTAAGAGCACAAAACGACATCCTCCGAAGATTTTACAGATGCCAAGCTGCACTGCAAAAGGTCAGTTTCGTTATGACCAGCTAGTTCCATGTTCTGAAAGATCTTAAGCCCAGAAGGCATTTCACTGTATTTGATTTGCACCCGTTCAGCTTGGAGGATTTCACTCTTGGGAACAGCAGATAAACCAGTAGTGTCATTAGCATTCGTGGCATTGCAATTTTGAGTCAGCATGGATGTACCTTCAGGGCAAGCTACTGATTTCTTATCTGAGGAACAGGGTGATGTTGACACTTGACTGCCACAGCCAGTACCCCTACCCGATTCAGAACAATTTTGGGATCTTGCTGCATGTCCATGTGAGTCTATGCTATGACAAAGGGGTTCAGTTTGCACCTCTGAGCTGACCATTACACGACCAATGGGCACATTGTTTTGGAAATGGGAGCGGTGGGTCTGGTGGACAATAGTTGGAGCCACACGGGGAGTTATATGTCTGTAGTCCAATATGGGCAGTTGAGCATGAGGAATCATGTATCCAGGGACTTCCAAACATGGTGGAAGTAGTAGTGGCATCATGCCATAACCTTAAAAAAAAAAAAAAAAAAAAAAAAAAAATAGTATTAGGCATATGTGGGTTTCCATTCACACATTTTACCATATAGACCTGGTAGCATGAACAACTGGATCCTAGTATCCTAAATCAAGGACCCTCAAATCACACACTTAAATCTTGCAAAGTAAATATCACACTTTATATTACGAAAAGCATGCAGGTCCTCCATGGTTTCACTCATTTGAGAAGTTACTGTGCTAGAGACAATCCAGAAGAGAAGCCATCGAGAAACTTTTAGAAACAGAAAAATCATCATCATCATTGGGTAAAATTAAATAATGGCACAGCAAATAAAGTATATTGCTTCACAGTATAATTAAATTGAAATCTATCTCTGAAGAAAAAGTAAATAAATAAAATAAAAAGCAACCCTAATAATATTCAGTAAAATGAGAAAAGAAATGTGTGTGCTTTAGAAGGTACCTAACCCATGAAGTCCACTGTAGGGAACATATGGTGTTGACATGGGCCATTGATATGGGTAAAGAGGCTGGACAGTGGGAACGTAAAAGGGCTGGTTTCGCTGGAGCTGCTCATCTGGGTGTAACACTCTGGAGGGCAGAGGGCCAGGGAGCGGAGGGGCCTGCGCATGCCCTGATCCACTCCGTACACCTGCCATAACACCAGTGGACTCTTGGGTAACTATAGCAGCCATACCTGGAGCACAAAACGACAGGGTTTTAGTAATTTGGCCAGAATTGTCTTTAAACAGACATTTGTTTTTGAACTCAAGTAATTCTCTAAATTTTGTTTAGGGATGATTTTAGCCTGTTTGACCTTTCCAATATATTTTTTAAAGAAACTTTTACTTATCCATCCACACTTTATTATGAATTTTATTTTACATGTACTTAAGCTTTGCTAGCATTCTATGACAGTGGTCAAATGTTTGATAGCAACTGAATGGTTTGTTTAAACGATTAAAACTCCACAAATAGAATGTGTGGCTTTATTTATATTTTTCACAGTGCTTACCTTGAAGTTTTCGACACTGAATGGAAAGCTTTCTCAGACCAAAAATGATTACAATAAAAATTAATCCACAGTTTTTCACAAATCAACAGTGTTGTGAACACAGAGAATACCACACCCAACTAATTAGACCTATTAATTAGATTGACTTGTTAATTAGGATGGAGCATGATATGATTAGGCAGTCCAGCTGACTCTATTAGGGGACGTTTATACGACACCGTTTTCAACTAAAAATGGAAAACTTTTACGCGTTTTGGCCGTTTTGGTGGCCTGAAAACACAAAGTTTTGAAAACGGGTTTTTAAAGTGCAAGTTTTTGAAAATGGTCTCCATGTAAACAACAAAAACGCAAATCTATGAAAACTCTGATGTCATGCACATGCGCATTACATATTCAGTCTGTTCGGTTGTTAAGTCTGACGTAACGCGGCAGCGCTTCCTGGGTAGGGTTGCACCAGCCGTTCGTAAGTTCTTTCTTAAATTGGAACGTAAAGTCCTCACTAGTGGCTTAGTAACTACTAGCTAGTTTGTAACTAACTCTGTACTTTATTCGGTTGCACCATTTGTTCTTAAGGCAGAACGTAGCTAGTAGCTCGTAAGGTCTCCGTAAAGTAATGCGTAGTCGCATAATATGACGTTTACCTTCAGTTATCCTTCAAATACAGGAGCAGAAGTTGTTGAAATTCCGTGAATTTCAGTTTATCCTTCATTCTGACTTATTTTGCCTCACGTAGCTAACAGTAAAAATAAGTTTCCATTAAATATAATAGCCTACTACTTAATCATAAATGTTTTTATATGTAAATAACATTCAGAAACTGTATTTGAAACGAAATTAATAAGGATCAATAAATAAATACTGAAACAACAACAAAAACATAAGAAATTACATTTATTGATAATGACTGATTTTATTTGACATGCACAACACGGAGTGATAGGACCGATGCACACAGCGGTGCGCTGTTTAACGGGTTCGTGTTGAAGAGTGTCTAACAAAGTAATCTTTTCACATGATGTTCTCTCTCTTTAAATTTAAGAGAGTGTAAATGTCAGCAGCATCATATATGTGTAAAGAATGAAGTCTGTCAGGTAAAACAAGAGCTTATGGATGCAGTTCAGTCAGTCTGCTATTTTATTCCAACCGTTACTCCTGATAGGAGGCTTCCGTAAATATTTAGTGTGTACGTAGAGTTACGCTTCAACTAAGTTTAATGGTGCAACACAAAAATATTTAGTAGTGCGTAAGTTGTAACTTAGTGCCCATTTACGTGAAAACTAGTCTACGTTGTAACTTGCGCACAGCTGGTGCAACTGGCAGCTGGTCCTGACGCTTTATCTCATACCACAAGAAAACAACAAAGGTGCTAATATACACACGCAGTTTGGTCACTGCGGTCAAGCCAGCCGCAGTTTGAAAATACACGGTCAAGCCAGCCGCCAAAAAAAAAGTGTGTGCGCCTATTACTATAAATAGGGTAATTTCAGGAACAGCAGAGAGAGAACGCGCTTTCAGAGCGCTTGAGTTGCCCATATCTATCTATCTATCTATCTATCTATCTATCTATCTATCTATCTATCTATCTATCTATCTATCTATCTATCTATCTATCTATCTATCTATCTATCTATCTATCTATCTATCTATCTTTATTCAGTCTAATATATAAAACATCTTTCTTTCTTTCTTTCTTTCTTTCTTTCTAATATATCTCTCTTTTTTCTTTCGATTATATATCCATCTCTTTCTTTTTTCTTTCTAATGTTTCTTTCTCTTACTATATCTTTCTTTTTTTCTAATATATCTATTTCTTTTTTCTTTCTAATGTCTTTCTTTCTAATATTTCTTTCTCTTAACATATCTTTCTTTTTTTGTATTATATCTTTCTTTTTTCTAATATATCTCTTTCCTTTTTCTTTGTAATGTCTATCTTTCAAATATTTCTTTCTATCTCTCTGTTGTTATTTTCATATATATATATATATATATGACAATTACTCTTGAATTAAATTGTGTTACTGTCTTACTGCATAAGGATTACTATCTGATTAGGCCTATAAAGACCTCATTTTAAATAATAAGAAAATACCAATGGTCTGTTTCTATAGGGGACGTCCCATACAGTATGAATACCTCATAAATATCCCTTTTACTGCAGCATTTTGGAGATATGCCACATTATTCGACTTCAAAAGCCTATAAACACCTCATTTCAAATAAGTAGAAAAAACTAATGGTTTGTTTCTATAGGGGACATCCCATAGAGTATGCATACTTCATAAGAGTACATTTTACTGCAGCATTTTGGAGATATGCCACATTATTTGACTTTGGAGGCCTATAAAGACTCCATTTCAAGTAGGTAGAAAAAAAACAATGAACTGTTTCTATAGGGGACGTCCCATAGAGTATGCATACCCCATATCAGTACATTTTAATGCAGCATTTTGGAGACATGCCACATTATTCAACTTCAAAGGCCTATAAACACCTCATTTCAAATAAGTAGAAAAAACATATGGTCTGTTTCTATAGGGGACGTCCCATAGAGTATGCATACCCCATATGAGTACATTTTACTGCAGCATTTCGGAGATATGCCACATTATTCGACTTCAAAGGCCTATAAACACCTCATTTCAAATAAGTAGAAAAAACATATGATCTGTTTCTATAGGGGACGTCCCATAGAGTATGCATACCCCATATGACTACATTTTACTGCAGCATTTCGGAGATATGCCACATTATTCGACTTCAAAGGCCTATAAACACCTCATTTCAAATAAGTAGAAAAAACAATGGTCTATTTCTATAGGGGACGTCCCATACAGTATGCATACCTCATATCTATCATTTTTTACTGCAGCATTATGGAGATATTCCACTTCAAAGCCCTATAAACACCTCATTTCAAATAAGTACAAAAAACAAATGGTCTGTTTCTATAGGGGACATCCCATAGAGTATGCATACCCCATATCAGTACATTTTACTGCAGCATTTTGGAGATATGCCACATTATTTGACTTTGGAGGCCTATAAAGACTTCATTTCAAATAAGTAGAAAAAAACAATGAACTGTTTCTATAGGGGACGTCCCATAGAGTATGCATACCTCATATGAGTACATTTTACTGCAGCATTTTGGAGATATGCCACATTATTCGACTTCAAAGGCCTATAAACACCTCATTTCAAATAAGTAGAAAAAACTAATGGTTTGTTTCTATAGGGGACATCCCATAGAGTATGCATACCTCATATGAGTACATTTTACTGCAGCATTTTGGCGATATGCCACATTATTCGACTTCAAAGACCTATAAACACCTCATTTCAAATAAGTAGAAAAAAACAATGAACTGTTTCTATAGGGGACGTCCCATAGAGTATGCATACCTCATATGAGTACATTTTACTGCAGCATTTCGGAGATATGCCACATTATTTGACTTCAAAGGCCTATAAACACCTCATTTCAAATAAGTAGAAAAAAACAATGAACTGTTTCTATAGGGGACGTCCCATAGAGTATGCATACCCCATATCAGTACATTTTACTGCAGCATTTTGGAGATATGCCACATTATTCGACTTCAAAGGCCTATAAACACCTCATTTCAAATAAGTAGAAAAAACAAATGGTCTGTTTCTATAGGGGACGTCCCATAGAGTATGCATACCTCATATGAGTACATTTTACTGCAGCATTTCGGAGATATGCCACATTATTCGACTTCAAAGGCCTATAAACACCTCATTTCAAATAAGTAGAAAAAACTAATGGTTTGTTTCTATAGGGGACATCCCATAGAGTATGCATACCTCATATGAGTACATTTTACTGCAGCATTTTGGAGGTATGCCACATTATTTGACTTTGGAGGCCTATAAAGACTTCATTTCAAATAAGTAGAAAAAAATAATGGTCAGTTTCTATAGGGGGGCGTCCCATAGAGTATGCATACCCCATATGAGTACATTTTACTGCAGCATTTCGGAGATATGCCACATTATTCGACTTCAAAGGCCTATAAACACCTCATTTCAAATAAGTAGAAAAAACATATGATCTGTTTCTATAGGGGACGTCCCATAGAGTATGCATACCCCATATGACTACATTTTACTGCAGCATTTCGGAGATATGCCACATTATTCGACTTCAAAGGCCTATAAACACCTCATTTCAAATAAGTAGAAAAAACAATGGTCTATTTCTATAGGGGACGTCCCATACAGTATGCATACCTCATATCTATCATTTTTTACTGCAGCATTATGGAGATATTCCACTTCAAAGCCCTATAAACACCTCATTTCAAATAAGTACAAAAAACAAATGGTCTGTTTCTATAGGGGACATCCCATAGAGTATGCATACCCCATATCAGTACATTTTACTGCAGCATTTTGGAGATATGCCACATTATTTGACTTTGGAGGCCTATAAAGACTTCATTTCAAATAAGTAGAAAAAAACAATGAACTGTTTCTATAGGGGACGTCCCATAGAGTATGCATACCTCATATGAGTACATTTTACTGCAGCATTTTGGAGATATGCCACATTATTCGACTTCAAAGGCCTATAAAAACTTCATTTCAAATAAGTAGAAAAAAATAATGGCCAGTTTCTATAGGGGGCGTCCCATAGAGTATGCATACCTCATATGAGTACATTTTACTGCAGCATTTCGGAGATATGCCACATTATTCGACTTCAAAGGCCTATAAACACCTCATTTCAAATAAGTAGAAAAAAACAATGGTCTATTTCTATAGGGGACGTCCCATACAGTATGCATACCTCATATCTATCATTTTTTACTGCAGCATTATGGAGATATTCCACTTCAAAGCCCTATAAACACCTCATTTCAAATAAGTACAAAAAACAAATGGTCAGTTTCTATAGGGGGCGTCCCATAGAGTATGCATACCTCATATGAGTACATTTTACTGCAGCATTTCGGAGATATGCCACATTATTCGACTTCAAAGCCTATAAACACCTCATTTCAAATAAGTAGAAAAAAACAATGAACTGTTTCTATAGGGGACGTCCCATAGAGTATGCATACCCCATATGAGTACATTTTACTGCAGCATTTTGGAGATATGCCACATTATTCGACTTCAAAGGCCTATAAACACCTCATTTCAAATAAGTAGAAAAAACAAATGGTCTGTTTCTATAGGGGACGTCCCATAGAGTATGCATACCTCATATGAGTACATTTTACTGCAGCATTTCGGAGATATGCCACATTATTCGACTTCAAAGGCCTATAAACACCTCATTTCAAATAAGTAGAAAAAACTAATGGTTTGTTTCTATAGGGGACATCCCATAGAGTATGCATACCTCATATGAGTACATTTTACTGCAGCATTTTGGAGGTATGCCACATTATTTGACTTTGGAGGCCTATAAAGACTTCATTTCAAATAAGTAGAAAAAAATAATGGTCAGTTTCTATAGGGGGGCGTCCCATAGAGTATGCATACCCCATATGAGTACATTTTACTGCAGCATTTCGGAGATATGCCACATTATTCGACTTCAAAGGCCTATAAACACCTCATTTCAAATAAGTAGAAAAAACATATGATCTGTTTCTATAGGGGACGTCCCATAGAGTATGCATACCCCATATGACTACATTTTACTGCAGCATTTCGGAGATATGCCACATTATTCGACTTCAAAGGCCTATAAACACCTCATTTCAAATAAGTAGAAAAAACAATGGTCTATTTCTATAGGGGACGTCCCATACAGTATGCATACCTCATATCTATCATTTTTTACTGCAGCATTATGGAGATATTCCACTTCAAAGCCCTATAAACACCTCATTTCAAATAAGTACAAAAAACAAATGGTCTGTTTCTATAGGGGACATCCCATAGAGTATGCATACCCCATATCAGTACATTTTACTGCAGCATTTTGGAGATATGCCACATTATTTGACTTTGGAGGCCTATAAAGACTTCATTTCAAATAAGTAGAAAAAAACAATGAACTGTTTCTATAGGGGACGTCCCATAGAGTATGCATACCTCATATGAGTACATTTTACTGCAGCATTTTGGAGATATGCCACATTATTCGACTTCAAAGGCCTATAAACACCTCATTTCAAATAAGTAGAAAAAACTAATGGTTTGTTTCTATAGGGGACATCCCATAGAGTATGCATACCTCATATGAGTACATTTTACTGCAGCATTTTGGAGATATGCCACATTATTCGACTTCAAAGACCTATAAACACCTCATTTCAAATAAGTAGAAAAAAACAATGAACTGTTTCTATAGGGGACGTCCCATAGAGTATGCATACCCCATATCAGTACATTTTACTGCAGCATTTTGGAGATATGCCACATTATTCGACTTCAAAGGCCTATAAACACCTCATTTCAAATAAGTAGAAAAAACAAATGGTCTGTTTCTATAGGGGACGTCCCATAGAGTATGCATACCTCATATGAGTACATTTTACTGCAGCATTTCGGAGATATGCCACATTATTCGACTTCAAAGGCCTATAAACACCTCATTTCAAATAAGTAGAAAAAACTAATGGTTTGTTTCTATAGGGGACATCCCATAGAGTATGCATACCTCATATGAGTACATTTTACTGCAGCATTTTGGAGGTATGCCACATTATTTGACTTTGGAGGCCTATAAAGACTTCATTTCAAATAAGTAGAAAAAAATAATGGTCAGTTTCTATAGGGGGGCGTCCCATAGAGTATGCATACCTCATATGAGTACATTTTACTGCAGCATTTTGGAGATATGCCACAATATTTGACTTTGGAGGCCTATAAACACCTCATTTCAAATAAGTAGAAAAAACTAATGGTTTGTTTATATAGGGGACATCCCATAGAGTATGCATACCTCATATGAGTAAATTTTACTGCAGCATTTTGGAGGTATGCCACATTATTTGACTTTGGAGGCCTATAAAGACTTCATTTCAAATAAGTAGAAAAAAATAATGGTCAGTTTCTATAGGGGGCGTCCCATAGAGTATGCATACCTCATATGAGTACATTTTACTGCAGCATTTTGGAGGTATGCCACATTATTTGACTTCAAAGGTCTATAAACACCCTTTCAAATAAGTAGAAAAAACAAATGATCTGTTTCTATAGGGGATGTCCCATAGAGTATGCATACCCCATATGAGTACATTTTACTGCAGCATTTCGGAGATATGCCACATTATTCAACTTCAAAGGCCTATAAACACCTCATTTCAAATAAGTAGAAAAAACTAATGGTTTGTTTCTATAGGGGACATCCCATAGAGTATGCATACCTCATATGAGTACATTTTACTGCAGCATTTTGGAGGTATGCCACATTATTTGACTTTGGAGGCCTATAAAAACTTCATTTCAAATAAGTAGAAAAAAATAATGGCCAGTTTCTATAGGGGGCGTCCCATAGAGTATGCATACCTCATATGAGTACATTTTACTGCAGCATTTCGGAGATATGCCACATTATTCGACTTCAAAGGCCTATAAACACCTCATTTCAAATAAGTAGAAAAAAACAATGGTCTATTTCTATAGGGGACGTCCCATACAGTATGCATACCTCATATCTATCATTTTTTACTGCAGCATTATGGAGATATTCCACTTCAAAGCCCTATAAACACCTCATTTCAAATAAGTACAAAAAACAAATGGTCAGTTTCTATAGGGGGCGTCCCATAGAGTATGCATACCTCATATGAGTACATTTTACTGCAGCATTTCGGAGATATGCCACATTATTCGACTTCAAAGCCTATAAACACCTCATTTCAAATAAGTAGAAAAAAACAATGAACTGTTTCTATAGGGGACGTCCCATAGAGTATGCATACCCCATATGAGTACATTTTACTGCAGCATTTTGGAGATATGCCACATTATTCGTCTTCAAAGGCCTATAAACACCTCATTTTAAATAAGTAGAAAAAACGAATGGTTTGTTTCTATAGGGGACGTCCCATAGAGTATGCATACCTCATATGAGTACATTTTACTGCAGCATTTTGGAGGTATGCCACATTATTCGACTTCAAAGACCTATAAACACCTCATTTCAAATAAGTAGAAAAAACTAATGGTTTGTTTATATAGGGGACATCCCATAGAGTATGCATACCTCATATGAGTACATTTTACTGCAGCATTTTGGAGGTATGCCACATTATTTGACTTTGGAGGCCTATAAAGACTTCATTTCAAATAAGTAGAAAAAAATAATGGTCAGTTTCTATAGGGGGCGTCCCATAGAGTATGCATACCTCATATGAGTACATTTTACTGCAGCATTTTGGAGGTATGCCACATTATTTGACTTCAAAGGTCTATAAACACCCTTTCAAATAAGTAGAAAAAACAAATGATCTGTTTCTATAGGGGATGTCCCATAGAGTATGCATACCCCATATGAGTACATTTTACTGCAGCATTTCGGAGATATGCCACATTATTCGACTTCAAAGGCCTATAAACACCTCATTTCAAATAAGTAGAAAAAACTAATGGTTTGTTTCTATAGGGGACATCCCATAGAGTATGCATACCTCATATGAGTACATTTTACTGCAGCATTTTGGAGGTATGCCACATTATTTGACTTTGGAGGCCTATAAAGACTTCATTTCAAATAAGTAGAAAAAAATAATGGTCAGTTTCTATAGGGGGCGTCCCATAGAGTATGCATACCTCATATGAGTACATTTTACTGCAGCATTTCGGAGATATGCCACATTATTCGACTTCAAAGGCCTATAAACACCTCATTTCAAATAAGTAGAAAAAAACAATGGTCTATTTCTATAGGGGACGTCCCATACAGTATGCATACCTCATATCTATCATTTTTTACTGCAGCATTATGGAGATATTCCACTTCAAAGCCCTATAAACACCTCATTTCAAATAAGTACAAAAAACAAATGGTCTGTTTCTATAGGGGACATCCCATAGAGTATGCATACCCCATATCAGTACATTTTACTGCAGCATTTTGGAGATATGCCACATTATTCGAATTCAAAGGTCTATAAACACCTCATTTCAAATAAGTAGAAAAAACAAATGGTCTGTTTCTATAGGGGATGTCCCATAGAGTATGCATACCCCATATGAGTACATTTTACTGCAGCATTTCGGAGATATGCCACATTATTCGACTTCAAAGGCCTATAAACACCTCATTTCAAATAAGTAGAAAAAACGAATGGTTTGTTTCTATAGGGGACGTCCCATAGAGTATGCATACCTCATATGAGTACATTTTACTGCAGCATTTCGGAGATATGCCACATTATTCGACTTCAAAGACCTATAAACACCTCATTTCAAATAAGTAGAAAAAAACAATGAACTGTTTCTATAGGGGACGTCCCATAGAGTATGCATACCTCATATGAGTACATTTTACTGCAGCATTTCGGAGATATGCCACATTATTTGACTTCAAAGGCCTATAAACACCTCATTTCAAATAAGTAGAAAAAAACAATGAACTGTTTCTATAGGGGACGTCCCATAGAGTATGCATACCCCATATCAGTACATTTTACTGCAGCATTTTGGAGATATGCCACATTATTCGACTTCAAAGGCCTATAAACACCTCATTTCAAATAAGTAGAAAAAACAAATGGTCTGTTTCTATAGGGGACGTCCCATAGAGTATGCATACCTCATATGAGTACATTTTACTGCAGCATTTCGGAGATATGCCACATTATTCGACTTCAAAGGCCTATAAACACCTCATTTCAAATAAGTAGAAAAAACTAATGGTTTGTTTCTATAGGGGACATCCCATAGAGTATGCATACCTCATATGAGTACATTTTACTGCAGCATTTTGGAGGTATGCCACATTATTTGACTTTGGAGGCCTATAAAGACTTCATTTCAAATAAGTAGAAAAAAATAATGGTCAGTTTCTCTAGGGGGGCGTCCCATAGAGTATGCATACCTCATATGAGTACATTTTACTGCAGCATTTTGGAGATATGCCACATTATTTGACTTTGGAGGCCTATAAAGACTCCATTTCAAGTAGGTAGAAAAAAAACAATGAACTGTTTCTATAGGGGACGTCCCATAGAGTATGCATACCCCATATCAGTACATTTTACTGCAGCATTTCGGAGATATGCCACATTATTCGACTTCAAAGGCCCATAAACACCTCATTTCAAATAAGTAGAAAAAAACAATGAACTGTTTCTATAGGGGACGTCCCATAGAGTATGCATACCCCATATGAGTACATTTTACTGCAGCATTTTGGAGATATGCCACATAATTCGACTTCAAAGGCCCATAAACACCTCATTTCAAATAATTAGAAAAAACTAATGGGTTGTTTATATAGGGGACATCCCATAGAGTATGCATACCCCATATGAGTACATTTTACTGCAGCATTTCGGAGATATGCCACATTATTCGACTTCAAAGGCCTATAAACACCTCATTTCAAATAAGTAGAAAAAAACAATGAACTGTTTCTATAGGGGACGTCCTATAGAGTATGCATACCTCATATGAGTACATTTTACTGCAGCATTTTGGAGGTATGCCACATTATTCGACTTCAAAGGTCTATAAACACCTCATTTCAAATAAGTAGAAAAAACATATGGTCTGTTTCTATAGTGGACGTCCCATAGAGTATGCATACCCCATATGAGTACATTTTACTGCAGCATTTCGGAGATATGCCACATTATTCGACTTCAAAGGCCTATAAACACCTCATTTCAAATAAGTAGAAAAAACTAATGGTTTGTTTCTATAGGGGACATCCCATAGAGTATGCATACCTCATATGAGTACATTTTACTGCAGCATTTTGGAGGTATGCCACATTATTTGACTTTGGAGGCCTATAAAGACTTCATTTCAAATAAGCAGAAAAAAATAATGGTCAGTTTCTATAGGGGGCGTCCCATAGAGTATGCATACCTCAAATGAGTAAATTTTACTGCAGCATTTTGGAGATATGCCACATTATTTGACTTTGGAGGCCTATAAAGACTTCATTTCAAATAAGTAGAAAAAACTAATGGTCTGTTTCTATAGGGGACGTCCCATAGAGTATGCATACCTCATATTTATCATTTTTACTGCAGCATTTTGGAGATATATCACATTATTCGACTTCAAAGGCCTATAAACACCTCATTTAAAATAAGTAGAAAAAAAACTAAGGTCTGTTTCTATAGGGGGCATCCCATACAGCATGCATACCTCAAATGAAACTGTTTTTACTGCAGCATTTTGGAAATATTCCATATTATTTGACTTCAGAGTCCTTTAAACACCTACTTTCAAATATATAGGAAAAAACAATGGTCTTCTTTTATAGGGACGTATGCATACCTCACATCTATTATTTGTTATTGTTCTATTTTATACACCTATAAAAACCTAATTTCTAATATTTAGAAAAAAATTATTGGTTCTGTAATACTTGATTTTCAGTTTTAGACAAAAACTGAGATCAAGCACCCTGCAATAAAGCAATAAAACTCAGAGAAATAGCATAGGACAACGCCTTGCCCTAAACTGTCCTCACACGTCTACAGGAAACACACACATACACAAGCCCTCCTTCCTTTCCCCCTGACACAAGTTACTGAAAGTTCTCCAAGATATATAATGTATCTGGTATATCTATTGTTTTTTCCTTTCATGTTTGGTATCATTTTAAATGTCTCAGTGCGGTTGGTAAAATGGTCTCAGATTCACAGCAGTCACTGGTATTATGAAGAAGGTTGAAAACTAAGGAGAATTTAGTCCTCTTTTTGAGTGGTGTTGTGAAAACCCACTCCTCTCCCCCTAAAACAGGTGTTGGTGTAGTAAAAAATTACAACCCTTTTGTTCTGGTCTGTGTATATAAGGTAAAGTGCAAAGCAGTCATGTGGGATCTTCTGTAGCCAGAAACCCCGTACAGTGATGGGTGCGTGTCTTAAAAACACTAATCCACCACTTTGTGTATATGCAATTGTTACTCTTAGAGTCATCTTTGAGCAACTGATGTTATTATTTCTGATTTCTGATTTCTGAATTGGCTTCTAATTGGTTATTTGTGTAACTGGCATGATACACTTTTACCTGACAAATAAAATGGGTAACACTTTATAATCTCACACAATTAAGCATAAGTTAAGCATTAGTTAAGCACTAGTAAATAGTCAATTCATCATTTATAAAGCATTAATAGACATTAGTAAGCCATTTATAAATACAACTATAAATGCTTTGTTCTTGATTTATAAGCATATCTATAATGAGTTTATTGATTGTATTTTCATACTTTATTAATGATCAATTTATTATTTCTAAATTATGTATTACATTATTCACAAACCAGTTATTTAGGAATTGTCAGTGGTTCATAAGATCATTTGTGAAGTGTAAGTAAATGATTAATAAAATATTTAAATGTACATTTATGCATCTCAATATTCAGACATATAGTATTAGTTACTCAGTGTGTTAATAAATGCTTTATTAACACATATTCCTAGTGTCAAAACTACCTCAGTACTAACTTTAAAACATGAGAGAACAGCACTGCAGAAGATCACTGAACCTTTAAATCTCATTTATAAAACCTTTACAAAGCATAAATAGTCCTCACTTTAGATGAGCTCACAAAAATTGTTAACTAAACACTTCTAAATATTTTATAATTATCTGAATTAATCATGAATTGCAATAGGAATATGTGTTAATAAAGAATTTATTAACATACTAACTATTATTATATGTCTAAATAATAAGATGTATAAATGAATGTTTAAATAGTTTATTAATCATTTACTTACACTTAATAAATGATTTTATGAATCACTGACAACTTCTGAATAACTGGTTTGTAAATAATGTTATACTTAATTTAGAAATTATAAATTGGTTATTAATAAAGTATAAATACAATTATTAAACTCATTATAGATATGCTTATAAATAAAAATAAAGCATTTATATCTGTATTTATAAAATGGCTTACTAATGTCTTTTAATGCTTTATAAGTGATGAATTAATCGTTTACTAATGCTTAACTAATGATTACGATAGTGGATATTAATATCCACTATCGTAAAAACTCTAATTAGAGTGCGGTAACTTTAAGATTGACAGTTTAAGACATTACATTTTCGAGCACATAATACAAGACACTTTCTTTTAAAATCTACAAGAGACTTTATTTATTCTAACACAAACTAATCTAACACAAACACGCAAACACACGCAAACATTCATACACGTTGCAGAAAGAAAGGACATGAGAGAAAGAGTTTTGAGAGAGAATGAAATGATGAGCATGATTTTTAGCAAAATATGCACTTTAAAATACCTGACCTGAACGAACTATGAATCATTAATTTAATGCACCAGTTCAGTGTTAGAATCTGGTGGTACTTGCTTGTTGACTTCAAATGGAGAGAAGGGTTTTTCAGAGTCGATGATTTGTTGCAGAATCTTTTCAGGTCCGGATTGTGGTTAGGTAAAAACCAATCACGTTTGAGCGTGCTAGCAAATGAAATTAAGTCTCTTGTTGTGGCTGGAATTAAAGTTGAGGCGGCAAAGGTCGTTAGAAGGCGGCAAAATAACCCTTATCTATCGTTATCAGTCTCTGGAATCATCGGCTTTACCAGAGATCACCATTTAGACATGATTTCTATTAAATGGAATATGATACGTTTTACACAGATTTCATTCAAGCCATGATTTAAACATACATTTGAGATTTAAATTAATTTCAAACCAGACCAGGCATGCTTTCAATCAATCATTCAAAAGTTATCACACTTTCATGAGTTGTGGGTGTTCTAAAGCATAACAGCTTACATGTAGCATGTTTAGACATGATATAAAATTTATGCAGTTGAAAGATGTTTGATACAAATTGTTTGGAACAATTCAATGCTGTTTTAGTTGTAGAAACAGTCTCTGTATGTTTTTCTGTAAAGTTAGGTCACTCAGAGAAACAGACCTGCATAGTCTCTGTCTCTTTTGATCTGGAGATCAAAGATTCTTTATTTTCTGGTGACCATTTGGTTTCTACAAATGACTTAAAGGTTTGTCTCCTCTCCTTCAGTCAGAAAGCATGGGTGCCATAAAAGTACCTAGCAGGGGTGGTTCTGTAGATGGACTGGAGCCGAAAATTAGATTCTTTTGGGTTTCTGGAATTATGTTTTGAAATAATCATCTAAATGATTAATTTGTCTGGTTCGTCCTTAGTCCTTACATTGTGCTGCGTCAAGCACTTTGGGAACGATATACCCACGCCGCCGTGAAACCAAGTGCCTGTCTGTGTGAAATCGTGACCCCAGGGTCAAGGTCAGGTCCAGGTTATAAAACCTGACAAACGTTTGCGGCGAGGACCAACCTGCCGCATCACACACTTCTTGAAGAGAGACTCCAAAAAGCAAATCCTTAGAGGCAGCCATACTCCGAGTAGAGTGGGCTCTGATCATAAGAGGTGACGGTTGGCCAGCCAACTTGTAAGCAAATGAGATAGCCTCGACTATCCACTTACTTAAAGTTTGTTTAGATGCAGGTTGGCCTCTTCAAGGGGACCCGAAACACACAAAGAGTTGTTCAGATTCACACCACAGGGCAGCTCTGTGAATGTAAGCATCTAAAGCTCTGAAAGGACAGAGAAAATTAAGTTTCTCCTGGTCTGAATCCTGGAAAGGAGGAGGACAGGAGGCCTGCAGCATAATAGGGCCTGCCAAATTAGTGGGAACCTTAGGAACATAACCTTCCCAAGGAAACAAGAAGGCTTTAACCATGCCTGGAGCAAAGTCCAGGCAGGAGGGAGAGACCAACAGAGCATGAAGGTCTCCAATTCTGGAGACAAAATAGCGAGCAGAACAGAGTCTTGAGAGTGAGGAACTTCTCAGGAACCTCTTCAATGGGCTTAAATGGAGAAAGAGATAGGCCTTCTAAGACTATGGCCAAATCCCAAGTCAGCACCCTCTGATGTACCTTAGGTCTTAGACTCAAAGTGCCACAAAGGAAGCGAGTTACCTATGGGTGTCTCCCCACTGATGTACCATCCAGAGGAGTATGGTAAGCTGAGATGGCTGCCACATATACCTTCAAGGTGGAAGGAGATAACCAACATACAACCTCTACAACATGCAGCGAACACATTCCACTTATGTACAGATGCAGCCTCTGCCATGTCTGTACAATTGCATCCAACCCCGGGGGGGGCCGGATACGTGAGGGAGTAAAACAATGGACAGTGTGTTATCTCTCGAGATGCAAACAGAGTGCTCCCACAGGAGCTCCACCACCACGAGGTGAAGTCTTCACTCCCCAGGCATCAGCCCCTGCCTCGACAGGATGTCAAATAATGTGCCATATCTCCAAAATGCTGCAGTAAAATGTACTCATATGAGGTATGCATACTCTATGGGACGTCTCCTATAGAAACAAACCATTTGTTTTTTGTACTTATTTGAAATGAGGTGTTTATAGGCCTTTGAAGTTGAATAATGTGGCATATCTCCAAAATGCTGCAGTAAAATGTACTCATATGGGGTATGTATACTCTATGGGATGTCCCCTATAGAAACAGACAATTTGTTTTTTGTACTTATTTGAAATGAGGTGTTAATAGGCCTTTGAAGTGGAATATCTCCATAATGCTGCAGTAAAAAGGATAGATATGAGGTATGCATACTCTATGGGATGTCCCCTATAGAAACATACCTTTCCTTTTTCTACTTATTTGAAATGAGGTGTTTATAGGCCTTTGAAGTGGAATATCTCCATAATGCTGCAGTAAAATGTACTCATATGAGGTATGCATACTGTATGGGACGTCCCCTATAGAAATAGACCATTGTTTTTTTCTACTTATTTGAAATGAGGTGTTTATAGGCCTTTGAAGTCGAATAATGTGGCATATCTCCGAAATGCTGCAGTAAAATGTACTCATATGAGGTATGCATACTCTATGGGACGCCCCCTATAGAAACTGACCATTATTTTTTTCTACTTATTTGAAATGAAGTCTTTATAGGCCTCCAAAGTCAAATAATGTGGCATACCTCCAAAATGCTGCAGTAAAATGTACTCATATGAGGTATGCATACTCTATGGGATGTCCCCTATAGAAACAAACCATTAGTTTTTTCTACTTATTTGAAATGAGGTGTTTATAGGCCTTTGAAGTCGAATAATGTGGCATACCTCCAAAATGCTGCAGTAAAATGTACTCATATGAGGTATGCATACTCTATGGGACGCCCCCTATAGAAACTGACCATTATTTTTTTCTACTTATTTGAAATGAAGTCTTTATAGGCCTCCAAAGTCAAATAATGTGGCATACCTCCAAAATGCTGCAGTAAAATGTACTCATATGAGGTATGCATACTCTATGGGATGTCCCCTATATAAACAAACCATTAGTTTTTTCTACTTATTTGAAATGAGGTGTTTATAGGTCTTTGAAGTCGAATAATGTGGCATACCTCCAAAATGCTGCAGTAAAATGTACTCATATGAGGTATGCATACTCTATGGGACGTCCCCTATAGAAACAAACCATTCGTTTTTTCTACTTATTTAAAATGAGGTGTTTATAGGCCTTTGAAGACTAAAAATGTGGCATATCTCCAAAATGCTGCAGTAAAATGTACTCATATGGGGTATGCATACTCTATGGGACGTCCCCTATAGAAACAGTTCATTGTTTTTTTCTACTTATTTGAAATGAGGTGTTTATAGGCTTTGAAGTCGAATAATGTGGCATATCTCCGAAATGCTGCAGTAAAATGTACTCATATGAGGTATGCATACTCTATGCGACGCCCCCTATAGAAACTGACCATTATTTTTTTTCTACTTATTTGAAATGAAGTCTTTATAGGCCTCCAAAGTCAAATAATGTGGCATACCTCCAAAATGCTGCAGTAAAATGTACTCATATGAGGTATGCATACTCTATGGGATGTCCCCTATAGAAACAAACCATTAGTTTTTTCTACTTATTTGAAATGAGGTGTTTATAGACCTCCAAAGTCAAATAATGTGGCATATCTCCAAAATGCTGCAGTAAAATGTACTCATATGAGGTATGCATACTCTATGGGATGTCCCCTATAGAAACAAACCATTAGTTTTTTCTACTTATTTGAAATGAGGTGTTTATAGGCCTTTGAAGTCGAATAATGTGGCATATCTCCAAAATGCTGCAGTAAAATGTACTCATATGGGGTATGCATACTCTATGGGACGTCCCCTATAGAAACAGTTCATTGTTTTTTCTACTTATTTCAAATTAGGTGTTTATAGGCCTTTGAAGTCAAATAATGTGGCATATCTCCGAAATGCTGCAGTAAAATGTACTGATATGGGGTATGCATACTCTATGGGACGTCCCCTATAGGAACAGACCATTTGTTTTTTTTACTTATTTGAAATGAAGTCTTTATAGGCCTCCAAAGTCAAATAATGTGGCATACCTCCAAAATGCTGCAGTAAAATGTACTCATATGAGGTATGCATACTCTATGGGATGTCCCCTATAGAAACAAACCATTAGTTTTTTCTACTTATTTGAAATGAGGTGTTTATAGGCCTCCAAAGTCAAATAATGTGGCATACCTCCAAAATGCTGCAGTAAAATGTACTCATATGAGGTATGCATACTCTATGGGATGTCCCCTATAGAAACAAACCATTAGTTTTTTCTACTTATTTGAAATGAGGTGTTTATAGGCCTTTGAAGTCAAATAATGTGGCATATCTCCAAAATGCTGCAGTAAAAGGGATATTATGAGGTATGCATACTGTATGGGACGTCCCCTATAGAAACAGACCATTGGTATTTTCTACTTATTTAAAATGAGGTCTTTATAGGCCTAATCAGACAGTAATCTTTACACAGTAAGACAGTAACACAATTTAATTCAAGAGTAATTGTCATATATATATATATATATATATATATATATATATGAAAATAACAAAAGAGAGATAGAAAGAAATATTAGAAAGATAGACATTACAAAGAAAAAGGAAAGAGATATATTAGAAAAAATAAAGATATAATACAAAAAAGAAAGATATGTTAAGAGAAAGAAAGAAATATTAGAAAGAAAGACATTAGAAAGAAAAAAGAAATAGATATATTAGAAAAAAGAAAGATATAGTAAGAGAAAGAAACATTAGAAAGAAAAAAGAAAGAGATGGATATATAATCGAAAGAAAAAAGAGATATATTAGAAAGAAAGAAAGAAAGAAAGATGTTTTATATATTAGACTGAATAAAGATAGATAGATAGATAGATAGATAGATAGATAGATAGATAGATAGATAGATAGATAGATAGATAGATAGATAGATAGATAGATAGATAGATATGGGCAACTCAAGCGCTCTGAAAGCGCGTTCTCTCGCTGCTGTTCCTGAAATTACCGTATTTATAGTAATAGGCGCACACACTTTTTTTTTTTTGGCGGCTGGCTTGACCGTGTATTTTAAAACTGCGGCTGGCTTGACCGCAGTATGTGACCCCACCTAACACAGTTACGTTGTGACGACGTAACTGGACCGGACCATATTCGTTGTAGCGACGTACCAAATAACGTTCTAGGGAGGTAACTTTGTGATTTCCATATTCGTCGTGGCGACGTTATAGTGGTACGTCTCTGAAACGTGAGGAGTACGTCTCAACGACCAAACTGGCACGTTGTAAAAAACGTAACCGGATCGGCTCATATTAGTTGCAACGATTTCCCGAATTACGTTCCAGCGACGTAACTTTGTGATTCCCATATTCGTTGCGGCGACGTTTTACTGGTACGTTGCTGGAACGTGACAGGTACGTCCTAAAGACCAAAATACCACCTCGACCTTTATCTTAACTCTGTTTCTCACCTTTACTCCGGGGAATGGAGATGTGCTCCGTCCATAACCTTGAAATCCACGCAGAACTGATAAACACTTAATTTTCTGCTATAAAACCTTATAAATTCTAATTGTTATAGGGAATTGTATTGCTTTGGTTAATACATTTGCAGATCAAAATATGTAGTGGAAACCAATAGAAACCCTCATTAAATCTGATAGAAAATGGCTAGAAACAATGCATCCATGAAATCATCAGCATTGTTACTTTGCACAATTACTAAGCCAATACATTTGAACATTACATGGTTAAAACATGGTTACATGGTAAAGTGTTATCAAGTTATGAGTACAGAAATTTGAACACATGAATTCATAAATTGAACACATTCATAGATCAAACAATACAATCAATAAATAAATGTGATTAATATGTTTTATTCTTTTAATTGGCAAAGTGTTTTATCATTAGATGGGTATAGTTAAATAATGATTTTATCAATTATATTTATAGATACTCTTATGCTTACTACTATCCATAATTTGGCACAAAAATGACAAAGATATGAAAAAGATTCAGCAGATATTTATTACTTTATTTGCAAAACAAAAATATTTTAAACCATTTCCTAAGTGTCCTATATGAGGCAGCTGCTACAAATATACTGAGGTAATATGCTTTAATACTGCTTTACTGCCAGACAATATCACAATTACCAAAGATATACAGTCCTTGAGCTTCTCAAAAGCTAAAAAAATCCAGAAGATGACATTCAAAAAGAATAAAAGATATATATAAAGAACAATATAAAGATTTTTTAGCATTTCTTCAAATAATAGTTTGGCCCACCTAAAAATACATGTACAGTTTTTGTTCAAGAAAATAAACATGTGGACTTTCTCAGGAAGAATTTGAGATCTCTCATTACCGTGTCCTCAGCTGTGTAGAACACTCTTTCCAACAGTGTTGCAGAGGTAGATGATGGAAAGCTGTGAGAGAAGAGGAAGAATGTCTTTCTCAGGTTCTTCTGAGGCAAGGATAGGGTGATGGTCTCTACATAATCACTTTGGATTTTTGCAAACCGGAAGATAAAAAAATATTTATTGTAGTAGTTATTGTAGTCAGGTGTATTGTTTGTTAGAAATATGAGGAAAGCAGATTAATGCTCATGTGTCTTATTTCTAATAAATTGGATGTGATTTATATATATATATATATATATATATATATATATATATATATATATATATATATATATATATATACATATACATTTTAGAAATATGATAATAATCCATAGACAATGCACTGTCAAAGTGTTTGGAAATATTAAGAAAATCAATTTAAACATTTTAGAAGAGAACGAAATATCAGAATGGTTCAAAGCAGTGAACATTGTATTGTTAGCAAGTCATTTCCCATCGTGCCTTTTATTCAGTGCAGTTTGCAGAGAGCAACTACGTCTGACTGCGCAGCCTGGCACAACCGCCTTGCCTGCACAAGAGCTTTTTATTACAACTCAGCATAACAAGTCGGACCATACTCAGACACATTTCTAACTGGCATGCATCTCACAGTGATCACAAATGAACGGTTCTGCCTAGATTTTGCTAATCTCAAATGAGTAGCAAAGAAAACGCCAAGAAGAAGAGTACCATATTTGGAGATGGCAGATGTAGCCTTATATTAATCTATGCTTATGAAATGTCTAATGATTTAAACTTCACCATATTGCAGTTTTGACACCTTAACCTCTTCCACTCTGAGGCATTTTTTAGATTTCCGCCTGAATTTGACATACCAAAGTTTAAATGTTCACCTTTCACACATACAGTGAGAGAAATGTAAAATATTGGTGTCATTGTAAAGAAAACCCCTCAAAATAACAAAATCAGACTGTAATACTTCAGAAATTACATTGTATGCATTTAAAATACTGTAATAAGCACTTAAAAAATAGGCGATTTTTGTTTTTTTTGTTTAAAATCCTATTTTTGAAAATCTGTAAATCAGGTTCTGTTTGCTCTAGGGACCTGCTGATTGTTTTCTTTGATTCCACTAGGTGACAGCTTGTACTAGAAAAAAATATTTTGAATCTATCATCTTCTAAACAGAAGTTATTGAAATGTAACTGAAGTGAGGCAAAATGATATTTTAGCGTATGCAAGTGTTCTTTGGATTGTCCTTTGCAAAAACAGGTTTTACAGACTGCATTACCCCAAAAATCCTATTTTTATTATATGGTATAGCACTTTATTTTATTATTTATTGATTTTCTTCATTTTCATCTTTGTCTCTGAGATGCAAAACAAGTACTATGCTAAAAAGCATAAAAGAATGAGATTTTGTTTAGCGTTTTACACTTTTTATTCTCCTTTCAGGTGACACAAGACAGTATAACATATAAAATAAAATGTATGTGGTCTTTAACAATGTAAAACATGATCTAAATCCTTTTTATCATTCTGTGCATCACTATAATATTTTGTCCCTTGTGTTGAGAGCATCACCTTCCTCTGGCCTGTCTTGAAGATGTGAAGCTGAGGACCATCTATTCCAGTGGTCCAGGATTTCATGCAGCATATGAAACAAAAAATAAAAGTTGTTAGTTAGTTGTTTACAATATAATAATATGCATTTTACGATTTCAAAATGTAGATTTACTCAAATGACGATTTTATTGAAGTCTGCATGCTTGTATACTAATATGTATGAGCAGGGGTGCAACTATCCAGTGTTAGAGGGGTATGCAGCAAAAAATTTTGGCGCCCCCCCCCCACCCCCACTTCTAAAAAAAATAAGTGTGCTGGACATCATCATGTATGGGTTTGAAATAATAAATGTTTATTTTAAAGTATATCAGACAGCCACTGTAAGCCTACCATAATTATATATGTACACATATGTAAAAAAAACAAAAAAAAAACAACAAAAAAAAAACATTTCTTTCCATGATAAACCAGCCTTATTGCATAAGTAATGTTTTCCAGCTTCTAGTCATTATTATTATGCATGCTACCTTATATTTACCAGTTTTCATTTTACTTTAATAAAATTGAGATGTGTCATGAATGGGATTGGTACCAAAAGGGTTTAACCAAAATCCAAATGTAGATATCAGCAACATTATTTTGCAGTAAGTTAGTAAACACTTGTCAGTCAACATTAATATTTGCAAGCCTCCATGTTTGGTAGCAAATATATGCATAATTTCCACGGTAAACCAGAGATATTAAAGTTGTTTTCCAGATTCTTGTCATTTATTGTACATGCTACCTTATATTTTTCAGTTTTCAACTCAGCAACTTCGGTTTTGCATATTCTAAGCTAGCTACATATTCTGTCTGCTACATTCCCAGTGTTAGCAAATGCTAGCTAATCTGTTAACATGAATAACGTATTTGCAAGCCTCCAAGCATAGACGTCACATTTTAAATCCTACCTGTTGCCTTTCACCATCCACTTATTTAGCTGCTGTCGCATCCCTTGACATGTCATTTCCTTTTCCCTCTTTCTTTTTCTATTTTTAGCCCCCGATAGCTTTTTTGCTTTATCCATCTTTTTCGAGTTTCAATTACAACTCACTTACGTTACTGCTGCTCACTCAGCGCTGCGCCCCGCCCACTCGCGATATTACCCTTATGTCTAAATTCTATGATGGAATCTTATGAGGGCACCGGCGCCTACTCTAGCCTGTTAGTCCTCTAAAATTTATATAACTTTTTTTTATGTATAACTTTTATATAAATTTATATAACTTTTATTATTTAAAAAAATAAAAAATAAAATAACCATCGCTTTGGCGCCCCCATGGTGCGGCGCCCCTATGCGCCGCATATAGCGCATACCCACTTTTTGCGCCACTGTGTATGAGTCATAGACTGTAAAAAAAGATGGACGACGCGACGTCGCTTCCTTCCATTGTAATGAACTGAAGCCAAAATGGCCGACCGAATGGGCGCTGACATGTTACGCAATACGTAAGTTTGGAGCCTGGGCATGCGCAGAAGGAACCGTCAGTGGAGCCGGAGGCGGAGTCGCGATATCAAACTTCCGCCCAGACGACTGCGTCATCATTCATGTATTTTAAATAGACTATAAAAATTATATACAATTTAAAATTCTACCTATAAAATAATAGGCTATTCTATTTCTAGAGCAATAATACTTTTAAAACAGCAAATTCAGTAGATAAAATCAATATAATATGCCACTAGAAACAACTCTAAATCGTCAGAAACGGTCCTGCCATTTTAAATCAAGTTCAACTAATGTTACAGGAGATCGATTGCTGTAATTAGAGTAAGCTATCATTAGTTTTGTCCTGCTAATTATTATTTTATACCCATAAAAATAATAAGTAACTGCCAGATAACGATCACCTGCTTTTTCCCGACATTGTTAACATTAGGTGTGTTATCTTAACTAATAACATTTATTAATTAGCTTATAACACCCATATTTAATGTTACAGAAAAAGGTTCAGTGATCCGTCAGATCCTGTAGGTCGGTTAGTACAGTTTACTGCTGAACAACTCATTTTGTTGGTGTTAAATAACAAAGAAATCGAAAATTAACAGTTAGTTAATACATCTTCAATCTCCCCTCGAAGCTCCGACAGTCCTCAGACAAGTTGAGCTGTCAATCAAGTTCGAATCATGACGACACGCCCCGTTTTTATAGCATCAAATTGCTAGCTAAAATCTAAATCATCACAAAAACGAACAATTGAATATATATCAGTGTGATAACAACTACCTTAAATGACCAAAACCATTTTTCATAAAGTTTTATTTGAAGCAGAATTTATTTTTAAGTTTTCACTGAAGTCTCATTTGACTGCATTGAGAGGGCGGGGTTTATGACCTGTACTGCATCCAGCCTCCAGGGGGCGATCAAAGAGCCCGTGGCTTCACTTTTCAGAACGTATGAGACACACCCGGTATGAGTATGCATACTTATACGCAGTTTCGTCAAATGTTTTGTCAAATGTAACAGTTTATTGGCTTAGTTGCTGTGCTTTCCCATTTCAAAATAATAATTTTATCATTAAATAAGCATTAGAATTGTAAATGCAGGAATATATGAGCTTACCAGTCAAGCGCAGGGTCCTCTCGTCTCCCTCGAGAAAAGCGAGCTGTCATTTTCGCCGAATCATAACACGACGTCACTGGTCCATGCCTCATCACTTTCAAGTACTTCAAAAACGTTTATATCGGTGCCATTGGTGCTTTTCCCTCTCCATATGCCATTTTAGAAGTCAAAACAATACACAAACTATGGAAACACATGCAAATCTTCCATCAAACAGCTCCTCTCATCACTCGCGAAGCGATCACACGCCCAGGCAGTCGCCCACCACGTGAAACTGAAGCGCGTGTGTGTGTGTAAAGCTGTGGTGTGATCCCGCCTGTCTGCCTCAATGATTTGTTGAATATCTCGCCATCTGATTGGACTAGAAGCTTGATTGACATGTCCCTGGACAAATAGGATCCTCAGCTTTATACACATGCCTGATATGTATATCATCGTCATCACTGAAGGAAGCCAGACCGTTTGGATGATGGTGTGAAGATCGCGTGTTTCTTCATTCGTCTCCATTTTGTGTTTCGGACAACCGCGACATAACAGTGGATTATTTACCAATATAAGCTCACAGAAAAGTGAAAGTAGGCTCATTTGAAAGAAAACTTCATAAGGTAAAAGATGATATAGAGTTTGTGGCTGATTTTATCTCAGAGAAGCATTGAAAGGGGTAGAAATGTGACGTTTGTGTTTGTTTTTTCCACATTTATCAAATTTATTGCGCGATTCTTTTGAAGATCGTTCAAATGATGTTGTGAAAACAATAAAATAAACTATATAGCCGAATTCCTGAGAATGAGAGCTTTCTTCTGATATATGACATGTCTGTTTTATGAAATATGCGAAAAATTCATATTCATATTTATATTTCCTTATCGTAGGGGCGTTTTTGGCATGATTGTATATTTAAGCTTTATCTTACTAATTTGTGTAACATAAACACAGAAGTCATTATATTCTTTGTAAAGATTAGATTCTAAGCTTTCAAATGGTATCATATATGGGTTGGTAGTATCTGCAGAAATCTTAAAACAAAATAAGTGAAAATATTATGACGTCGTTTCGGCCCGCCCACGGGCCGGCAGAGTGGAAGAGGTTTTAAAGGGTTAGTTCATTCAAAAAAGGAAATTAAGGAAATTTATTACTCACCCTCATGCCCTCACCCTCATGAGTAATAACTCTCATAATATTTTTGGGTGAACTAACTCTAACAGTATCTTGTAGTTGCAGACATTGACTGTATGTATTAAGCCCAAAGTATAGTTCACTTTTGACATGTATAAGGGGGTCAGCGTACAGTGCGCGTGATGCAAATTTCGTCATCAAAAGAGTATGTCCTGTATGCCCACCGCTGGATTTTTGTAACCATGCATACTTGTAAGGTACTCAAAGAAAAACTGCATAAACAGAACCGAAGGAACTTATGCAAGCTACAACAACAATGGAGGCCTACATAGATGAGAGATTGTGAGAAAAGCCTACCCTCATTTGTACAAATCTAGTGTGAAAGAATGCAAAGATGTTTACATGGGTTGTATGGCGAGAGATTGCTCAAAACTGCGCAATGGTCGAACGGCTGTGTATGAAGTCAAGTGAAGTATACTTTCCAAGGCTGTGCATTTGACTGTGCGTGTACACTAGCGTACACTTAAAAAATGAAGAATACGCAGGGCTTTATGGAGACTATGATCTTGTTGCTCAACTGTCCCTGCACATTTTAAGTAACAGGATAGTACAAATATATAAAACATAACATCACTGACAAATGAGCACTGAGCACATTTCATAATGTAATACATGATCCCAAAATCAGGGATGAAGGCATTTGTTATGTCACATTAAGGTGTTGTAAATCACTTAGCAGTCACACTCGCATTTCCCATAGCATATATATATTTAAATAAAGAGTTGTCAGAAACTAAGTGATGGTGACACTGAAGTCATGAGACCTAGTGTAGTTTGTTTATAGCTTTCAGCTTTTGACTTCAAAATTAATAAAAGTTGTGTTAATTTGTGAAGATTATCATGATGTACAAAACGTGTAAGTATCATAAACGTTTGTTAGTGGCAGATCTTATTTTCTTCAATAATCCAAAAGCCAATCTGGGTTGCTGTGAGGAAACAGGGTGATGCTACTCTATTTAGCAAGTCAAAGGTAACATGCACGTGAATGGTAAGCCTAATATATTAGATTTAAAATTAGATTAAATAGCCAATGTGTAAACTGAGGATAGCATATCGGTCAAACTGTAAGATGCCATCGATATAGACAACGTTGTGTGGGCCAGGCTGAAGAAGTTTTCCCCGCCCCCTTCGGTGACACGTTTGTCGCTGGTTTCTATTCCACCGGTTTAATTCTCGGGCTGCTAGCATGCAGCTAGCTTTCCTGATCGAAGCAACTTCTTAAATTAGGCTTCCGTAGCTCACGCGGTGTCTAAAGGCCTGAACAAGTCATTTCATCATTGCATACCGAGTGTAAATGTTTTAAGTGCTTGAGCTGCCTTCGATACATTAATATCCATCTGGTTAATTTCAGTAAAGTATTGCTGTTTGTAGCTAGATGTGCTAATACAGATATATTTAGCAGCATATTGCTAAAGCAATGATCAGTGTGTAATATGCGCTTGAAATCATGATCAGGGCGTCAAGGTGTTTGATGTAGGCAAGTAAAGCATCGGGTTTCGATCCTGGAAGGACCTACCATTTCTAGAATCCTGCTGTCTGTGAAAAAACTTCGTCTTTGTGTGTTGTGGATCCGAAAGAAACGCGCAGCAGCCGGAATTCCAAGCAGCACATCGGAGGTAAGGTGACCTCTAACAGGCCTGTTTAACAGCGTAGTGTTGTTATGATGCGGATAACAGCGTCCATGCTCTGCTCCAGATGTGATCAAATGATTACTGAAGCTAAAACTCCTCATGTTTGCGTACCACAGTAAGATGCTGTAGTATGGTTTGAACACTATAATGGGATATCAGCATGATGATGCAGGAGCAAAACACGTTCTTCACTTAAGAAGAAATTAAGCTAATATAATCTTTAACTGTTTTAAAGCTAATATAAAATTTAACTGTACTTTACGTGTATATAGTTGTTTCTGAGCTGCTTAAATATATATATTGAGGGGAGGCTGAAAATTGTGGGTGTAATGAGTTCATGTAGTGACATTACTGATCTGATTCTTAACTAATGAGCTTTCACCGGAAAAGGCTCATGTCCCGCCAATTTACAAACCTCATAAGAATGGCAGTCGATGCTGATGTATTGATTTCATAGACTGTATCTCGCATTTTCTTAATTCCTTCACATACTGAGAGGACGTCGATAACTACGATGACAACGTCATTTTAGTTATTCACGTTTGATGCATGTTTGGTTAAACTATACCTGAGTGACCGTGACCATACCCTAAGCTGGAAGTCACTAATACAATTTCAGTAATTAATATTACAGTAATATCCACAAATAGCCCCCCTCACAGGTAAAGACAAGGTAACACTAATTTTACATACAGCACACAGTGAAAATGACATGAATATGCGGCAAACTGGGTAACTTATAGCGCATCCATAGTTTGAAATCAATGGTTTAAAGGCACAATATGTATGATTTTTGCATTAAAATATCCAAAAACCACTAGCACAGTGTTATGTTTTGTTCAGTTGTGTACTTGGATTATTCAGAGTTTTCTCAACAATATTTGAATCCAGAGAAATTCGCTAGGCTATTTTAAAGGGTTAGCTCACCCAAAAATGAATATTCTGTCATTTATTACTTACCCTCATGCCGTTCCACACCCGTAAGCTTTTTGTTAATCTTTGGAACACAAATTTAAGATATTTTAGTTGAAATATGATGACTCTGTGAGGCCTGCTCCAAAGCTTCCTGAAGCAGTGTTTTGTTTTTTGGCACACCAAAAATATTCTTGTCGCTTTATAATATTAATATTGAATCCCTGTACTCACATGAACTGATTTAAATATGTTTTTAGTACCTTTATGAATCTTGAGAGAGGAAATGTCATTGCTCCCTATGCAGGCCTCACGGAGCCATCGGATTTCAACAAAAATATCTTAATTTGTGTTCCGAAGATTAACGAAGGTGACATTATTTTCATTTTTGGGTGAACTAACCCTTTAACAAGTGTTAACGGCCCGTGTCATAGAGTACCTCAGAGATGTGTTTTTGTATGCAAAACCCTAACGGAGTTAGCATTTTAGGACTTCCGGTTCCATCGCCCTAAAGGTTTTTTTTGGATGGGTTTTTGCTAAATCGCCTGAAATAAAGTCTGTGGTTAACAAACCATCTAAATATTTTAACGTTTTGATCTATGACATAAAACACCAGTTATAACCCGCTTGTGATTTATTTATTTTTTTAAAATTATTTTAAAAAAATCTTTATTGTGACTTAAAAATGGCGGTTGCTAAAAGGGACTACTTCCTTTGGTTGGGACTTTAGACGTCATCATGACAAACAGGACATTTGGACAGTATTTTTCATGAAAAAGTTAATAAGTGTTCACACACAACACAGATCATAATCAGCGAGCATGTTTTTAAATAAAGTTGTTTTTTAAATACAGTTCGAGGAAGCTTGGTGGTGGTGATGTTGATTCGTGACCTTGGTGTGCTGTAGTCCGTTTATAGCCTACTGTTAGCTTTTTATATCTGACGACTTAATTTAGGCTTCAAAATGTATTTGTGTTAAATTGTAAAGATTATCTTGATAGTCAAAACGTTTAAGTGTCATAACCCTTTGTTAAACACAGAGATTATTTTTTTGCGATTTTTCCAAAAGTCTATGGGAAAAATGCATAGGCTTTTTAATCGAGGGAACCCGTGCGCAGCTAATTTCTGGGTTGGCCTACAAAAACACGTCATCTCTGAGGTACTCTATTGCGTTGCCAGTCAATAACTTCATGTCCGCATTACCCCTGATTTACAGTCCTACTTCCGTAAAAACCATGGAAAGGCGTAGTTTGATGACGCCAAGTTTTAGAGCGGAAACTTGGGACATGTGGTCTCCATCTCAACGGACGATGCAAAAGAATAGTGATTGGAGTCTGGAAGAAGTCGTGTTCGTGGATGCGATTATTAACGTTACTGTAGTAAGAAGCTGAGCAGGAGCGAGTGTTGCGGGAGCTGAACGAGGAGCTGGAGCGATTGATCAACACACGTCTCACGAGCAGCGGGACTTTTATTATGACACAGTCGCCGGCGCCGCTTCCGCTTCCGCTTTTCCGGTCATGAGTTTATGGGAGCTGTCCTTGTCGACAGAACCAGCGGCAGATGGTAAACAGTAATTATGTTCCATAAATAAGTAACACAATCCACCATAAAACGTGCAAGAAGTAAATAAGGAACTGCTTGAAGCAACTAGTGGTTTGCTGGACGCTAGACACTACTTCCGAATTTGTCCACGGCACTGTTGTCATGTGGTTTCTACGTCGGTAAAGGCGGTAACAAAGGTAACTGACGTAATTGACAGGCGACTGCACTGCCCTGTGTCACTGTTTAGAATGGGAATTTTCTCATGATTTACAAGTAGTTGAAAACATTAGAGATATTGTTTGTAATCAGCTGGACAAAATATATAACACTAGCCTAGTGGTTTTTGGATATTTTACTGCAAAAATTTTACATATTGTACCTTTAAATCACTTGTTTTCTTTATTTACGGTGAGTAACATGATTGTATCCTGCATCAGAGACAACACTTTTTTTTTTTTTTTTTTTTTTTTTTTTTGTCAAGTGGCTAACAGTGCATAATCAGAAAGAACTTTTTTTGTAGTAATAGTAATACAGTATTTTCTCCACCATACAATATACTTTAAAATTAACTGCATGCCATTTAGCAACACAAGTTATCCAGCTTTTATTAATGATATTCTAATATCTAGCTTATTTCAGTGTGCTAATCTGTACATTAGCTAATCCATAAACATGATTTCTGCCTTGAGTCCCGTCGGATCGGCTGTGGGGGTGAAGACAACAACTCCCATGATCATTCCCATGCTCATTCACGGCGTCATCAAGCTAGGCCTTTTTTTATTATTTTGAACAAGCGGCCTCTAGCAACGAAACCTGCGTGCTATGCCTTTAAAGTTTGTCGATCATGCGTTTCCAGCTGAACTCTCCTCCTGTCCTGTCCACATTCAACTTGCAGGGACAGACAGAGTACATGTTGTTTTAGCTTCTGTTGTCACAGAAAGCGATGCTTTAAAGACTTCCTGCATTTTTTGACCAAAATAAAAGCTGTTTTAATGTTTGAAAGCAAATAAATGTATACAGCCATAAGTGTTAGTACAGTAATTTTACTTTTGTTCTATAAAATATAATACTTTTATTATATTTTTTAGCGGATTGTCAGGTTTTCCTTTTTTTCAAAATTCAAAATTGCTTTATTGGCATGACTGTAAATATTACAATACTGCCAAAGCTTGAAATAATATAATATATATTACACACACACACACACACATATACATACATAAAATTAAACAAAATCAATATAATATAATAAAATATCAAATATTAAAGCACTTTTTTTTTTTTTTTTTTTAATTTATCTGTCTAATGCACCCATTTTGTTCACAATGCAGGTGCTCTGATGATCTCCCTCTACCTCACGCTTGCTCATCTCTCAATCCTAACATCCTGCAAGACAGCTGAACACCGGGGAGTGCTGTGAAAGTTGTGACTCCGCATGGTAGAGGAATAACCTTAATTTCAAAGTATTCTGGGAACAGGCATTTGTAGAAAGGAACCTTTACTCTTTGACATCAGAAAGCTGGTTGAAAACTCATGGGATACGAACATGTCGGAGGTTGGAGAGCGTCGGCCAGTCAACACAGATTATGCTGTTTCTGTTCTGGAACAGCTGAAGTTTTTCTACGAGCAGAAGTTGTTGACTGACATCACTCTACTAGTGGAGGAGAATGAGTTTCCCTGCCATAAGATGGTGCTGGCCACCTGCAGTGCTTACTTCAGGTGGGTAGAGCAGGTGTTTGTGAATACATGACCATTTAACTGATTGTTCTATCAACAATTTTATAAAAAGTAGGCTTTAGTATTTGTGTAAGTATAAGTATATTTGTATAAGTAATTTGTCTAAGTATAAAAGTGTTACAAAAATGTGAAATGCTTAAAAATTCTGCTTTTTACAGGTACCATTTTTAATTATATTATTCCACAATTTTGAGTTATCTGCATCACATAAATCATAGGTCCCTGTTGCTCTAAATACAAAAACAAAGAAAACAATGTTTTTGCTAATTAGTGCTCCCAAGCCTCAAGACTAGTGCTGTCACAATACCAAAATTCCAGTAGTCAGTCCAATGGAAGTACAGTTTCATTGATCTCGGTACCAATTTCGGTACCATAGCAAAAACTGTTGGAACTATTTTACCATTTAATCCAAAATTTGAAAATAAAAATATTGATTTAAATGACATTTATGATGTTGATAATTATAAGTAATGAAAACATTTAAACAGCATGTAGCCTTCAAATGTTTATAAGTAGACACTTTATAAAAAGATCAAATGAAAAATGAGTAATAAAATCAAGGACAAAGAACACATCAAATAGAACAAGTGGCAGGGTATTAGTTTGCATCTGCACTCTTAAGATGTAATGCACATTTATTTTGACAAAGTATGAGATTTTGTCCTCTCTGTTGCTGCAGTTATGTCACTAGCTATGTTTCCATTCACCTATTTTTGAGCATATTTTGGGATATCGCCAAAAAAAAATCTCTGAATGGAAAGACCAAGATACATTTTTTTTTATCCGATAAGAAGTGTGCATAAACTATGATGGAAATACTTTCACTGAAAAAATTCCTCGATATGCATCAAAAAGTCATGTGACTTTGCATGATAGGATGGCATAAGTAAACTAACCAGCGGACCAATCTCGTTGCAGAGCATCTGAAATGTTGTTTTGATCATTCTGAAATGCCTGAGCCAAAGTCTGTCATCAAAGTGGTTCGATATAATGACCTCGCAGAACTTGTACAAGCTGCGTTCCCAAACAGACATTCACCTCTGAACGCAAAATACAATAGTAATTATATATTAAAGTAATTATATATGAAAAAAGACCCACAGTGGCTTCACCTACTGCATCAAGTTAAATTTTTCTTAGGCCATGTTTACACCTGGTATTAAGATGCATGACATGATATTTGGCCTATCGGATCACAAGTGGATGACGCTAAATACAGGTGTAAACTCTGTCTAAAATGTTTTGAGCTTGTCCACTTTCGACCACTGCCGGAGGTAGTCGAAAATGCATTCAACCGGATTGCTTTTGTAGTGTGAACGCTCATGTGGTTGAATGCCTATTGACCTAATGCGTAAACCTTATGGGAAGCTTGCTAGCCAGACGGGATTTAAACTTTGTTGACTGAAATTTGGTTTGAAGACAAAAAACATACCAAGTTTAATGTTCTCTCACCATTCCTGATTTCTAACACACGCACACTGTGTTCGGCTTGGTTATGCGGCTGTCAGAGCAGAAACGGAAGGTGCTGCTCTCCATGTGTTTTTTTTTTTTTTTTTTTTTTTTTTTTCTCTTCGTCTTTGGTGAAATCATATGTAAATTGCATAAACTTATTTTGTCCATTAGATCGAAAGAACTGAAAAAGCCTATATATTTACCCGCCATGGACCCTCCCCTCAAAGAAATCAGGACAGAAGTGGTTGAAAGTGGGCAAAAGTGATGGATTAAAACACCAAGTATAAACGGGAATGTGTTTCCCTCGTCTACTTGTGATCCGATCGACCAAAACTCTACTAATGTCTAGGGCTGGGCATTGACACAAATTTCATGTTTCGATTTACAAACTTTTGATTCGATTTCAATTTGATATATATATATATATATATATATATATATATACCTATCAGGTACAATACATGACAAATTTCTTCAAGGGAAAAAAATCTCTAGTTCATGTATTCAACAAAAAGCTCCCCTCTAAGTTATTTATTTATTTATTTATTTATTTTTGCTGACTAACAATGAGGTAAATATAACATTATGTGACATTACTGACTTACTGAAGCAATATAGATAAAGAGGGAGAGCAATCCACAGTTCCTCTGGAAATCAGACAAACATACTTTAGTAAAGAACTTTTTCCTTTTAGTTAACATTTAGTAGATTATTACTGTTTTAATTAGAAGATATTTACAGAAATGTTGTAGTAATTATTTTATGAATTACACAAGGCATATTTGCAGTATGTAAACTTAAACTATTAAGGGAACAATACAGTTAAAAATGAGCTTTTCATGTAGTTTTGAAAAAACATCCAACATCCACATTAAATTTTATCTGATATAATTTTGCTAGTGCTACAGGTAGTGGCTTTACTGCACCCCCCTAATATAAATAAATATGACTGGGTTGTGTTGGGAGCATCATTCCGTGTGGGAAGTGTGGGACTGTGAAAACTGATCAGGGTAGAAGGAACCTGGTCCAGAGTGTTCAGGACTTCCAACTGGGCTAAATGTTCCCCTTCAAACAGATTAATGAACCTAAGCACCACAACAATGCAAGAGAGGCTTAGAGACATCTCTGTGGAAGTGCTTGAGGGGTTCAGCTATCCGGCAAATTTGAGTTATTTTAACAATATTATAATAATATAATATAATATATTTTATATATATATATATATATATATATATATATATATATATATGTTCACAGTGAACATCTACATTTACAACAAAACACTGAATCCAGGAGTCAATTTAATTAGTTATGGGGAAAAGTAACGCATTCAAATTATTAATGCAGTTAACTCGCCTGCCCCACCCCAGACCTACGCAGTTCATCTTACATTTCATACAGTTGATTGATGACAAACACTCACTGTGTGATGTAGCCTATAGAATGCAGTTAGAATGTCCCTAAAATTAAAGCAAAATGGCCCTGAGTTGTGTTTTTTTTTTTTTTGCGTCATGATATAGTTAAGCAGTATCACATGACTGCAAATGTGATATTGATTTTATGCAACAGTTCAATAAATAAATTATTGTTATATTTTAGACACAATATTGTCTGCTTTTGCTCAAATTTGCCAACAAAAATATTACCAATGAAACCAGAGCAGAACTGCCGCACAACTACAGCAGTGCTTAATTTCTAAATGAATCCGCATTTTGAGAAAATCAGTTGGGTGAAACAATGATTTACTGGCAATTCTTAAAGAGAGCCATTTACTTAATTCCAAAATTAATCAGCCATTTGAATGAAATCTAGTGAATGAATGACTCAATGACTTATTCATTTAGACATTTACCACAACCTACTGTTAGTTTTCTTATTTACAGTATCATTTCATTACATTTCATGTTTCCATAATTAAAAAATCAATTAAATGAAGAGTTCATGAATAGTTGAATCTGTTGAATTTAACTTAATTCCAAATTTGATGTGCAATATGCAATTAATTTGATTGATTAAACGACACATTGTGTAATTAGATGAAAAATTTTAATCGCTTGACAGCCCTAAAAGGTTAAAGAAAAGTTGAAAAAAAAAAAAAAGAAAAAAAAAAAAGTCTGTGGCCATGTACATGCTGCAACGTTTTAGGAGTGGCATTCGCATATGCAATGGCTATTTATTATTCGTATTGTTGCAATGCCAAATCATGCATACAGTATGCTTGCTTTTCTGCTAAAAGTTTGAGAATGTAGTCTCTTTAATAAATTATCGGGAGTGATGCTGGAATGTGTAGGTTGTTGCTAGGCAATACGTAACTTGAAACTATTTAATGTAAAGTTTAAATGTGTTTTTAATGGGGAAGCAGCCTTCTACAATTCATGTAAAACATTCACATATGCAAATAAAACACTCGCATATGCGACTTATGCTACCCTTACGTGCTATAGGAAATTTGATAATTCCCTCTTCTGAAGTTGTGATTACAAGCTTATCACATTCAAGTTTTGACACGAGAGGGCGTTCGTGTGCATGGAAAGAGACAGTGTCTTGCATACCATGCAGAATCGATGTGCTACATGTAAACAATATTATTTGTTGTATTTTCTTGTCAAAAAAATGGAGTTCATTTGGAATTATTCAGCCATTAAGAGCACACAGAAGAGATGCCAGTTCCTCTGGTAGTGGGTGGAACTAATGCACAATCTCATTGGCTGGCACTCATCTATTGCCTTTCCTGTTTTGATTTCAGCAATTTGAGTCGAGCGAACACTGACAATGTAATTACCATTCATGAACCCAGCAGCTCATCAATCTTTAGTGCACTGTATATTGGTGGTGGTGGTGGTGGTGGTGGTAGTGGTAGTAGTAGTAGTAGTAGTAGTAGTAGTAGTAGCTTTTAATAATAATTACTATTATTATTATAATTTTTTTTTTTTTTACAGAAACACTGAATGACCAACAACATCTTAAGCATCACCACCAGTCCTAAGTTCAGTTAAAATGACAAATATGAATTATTTATGCATTAATATATTATTATTAATAATAATAATAATACATGGTTACCAAGTTTTAGTTCCAATTACTAAAGTTCTATCATTAAATAGTGCTTGATTATCATAAAATCATAATATAATGCTTGATTGAATGACTGATGTTAAGTGTACGTTCAGATATTTAAAAAGCGGTGCCATTTTACAAAGATTAAAAATTTACTAGTCAATGGTGATTCTGTTGCCAAGCTGTGCTTAAAGGGTTGGGAAGCACATCTCTGTAGATGTGTATTCACCTTCAACCTATTCCATTTACATATCTGTAAACCTACTTTGGTATGTTGCATAACCTGCTTTCTGGAATACTGCCCAAAAAGTACTTGGGTACTCTTGCCCATCTGTAAACAATCTTATCAATGATAAATATATTAATAAACATACCACATGATTGTTTTAAGAAACAAAAATTTCATGGTGTAGTTAAAACATTAAAAAAAAAAATTGTATGTTCGCTTTAATTTCAACACATCAGCAGGGCTCAATACTAAGGATTTTTTTTCAACTGGCCTGGTCAGGCAAGTGATTCTAATCACATGGTATGTTTATTAATAGATTAATCCTTGTTAAACCTATAAAAGTGATTCAGTCAAGAACAGTTGAGCAGATTTTCTCTGTCTTTTGTTGTTTGATTAACATTAAAAACACAGATGGCAGCAGGAATATCAGATGGCATATTAGCCAGCATTTTGACACACTTTGTTGTGTGTATTTACGTTCAAGCGCAAGAAGGCTCGAAAGAGAGCTCAACTCAGTACTCAACTCAGTACTCACAAGCCGTTTTCTTTGCATGAATACACACAGAGAGTTGTGATTTCTCTTTCGCGTCTTTCATGCTGGTCCCGGGCCATCGGCAGTCCTTATTGTCGAGCCCTGCATTAGTAATGTTTCTATCTTTTCCTCTAGTGACAAGTGATAGTCATCACAAGAATGTTTTTCTTTAAGTAGGTCCGGGACTGGCATACTACCATAAAATAATTTTTTTTCTCTTTAAAATTTTTTATTCACATAAGCAGACTTGTAGTAAATTGCTTGTTGTTTTGTTTAGTAGCCTAATATTTAGGTTTTGTGATTTTTTTTTTTTTTTTTTTTTTTTACCGTATTAAAAGTAGTTATTTATTTATTTATTTTCTTCCTCTAGGGCCATGTTCATGAGCGGGCTCAGTGAGAGCAAACAGACCCATGTTCATCTTAGAAATGTTGACCCCATCACGCTGCAGACCATCATAACCTATGCTTACACCGGCAACTTGGTCATCAACGACACCACCGTGGAACCCCTCTACGAGACGGCCTGTTTTCTTCAGGTTAGAAATACATGCACATACACTTCCACAGGTTAACGCATGAAGTCAACCATTCCTCTCACATATACATAAATATACATGCACAATCCTCACACTGACTTGTTTTGACAAGTTTTCAACTTTCTTCACTCAAAAAGCCTATCTGTCACACACCACCGTCACAACATGCCATTGTTGCAAACTTTAAGTAGCACAGTCTGGCATTTTTAGAGGTCTCATCTGTAAAATGTCCACAAATGATTATCAGCCAATAAGGTGAATGGCTGATCATCGTGAAATTTGGGATGTGCATGACGTTTACAAAAAAATTGGCCACAAGGGGCTTTTTTTTTACTGTAAATTTGTTACTGTATTTGTTAATCTTTGTTAACGTTGGTTAATAAAAATACAGCTGTTCATAGATTGTTCATGTAACTTCACAGTGCATTAACTAATGTTAACAAACACAAACACAGCTCTTGATTTTAATGTATTAGTAAATACTGAAATTAACATGAACTAATAATGAACTGCACTTCTACAGCATTTATTATACTTTGTTAATGTTAACTAATGTAGTTAACTGTCAACTAATGAACCTTTATAAAGTGTTACCAAAACAAACTACCTTTTTAGAAGTGGGTCGGTTAGAGAATCTTAATATCTACAATACAGTTATTTAATTTTTATGTCTGCTTATTTCTGCATTTCATTGATTTCCTCTCAGGTGGAAGATGTGTTACTGCAGTGTCGAGAATACTTGGTCAAGAAAATCACAGCTGAAAACTGTGTCCGCATGCTAAGCATTGGCGACCTGTTCAGTTGCACAGAGTTGAAGCAAAGTGCTAAGCGCATGGTGGAGCACAAGTTTTCTGTCGTCTACAGACAGGAAGCTTTCTTGCAGCTCTCGCATGAGCTCCTGCTGGACCTCCTGAGCAGCGATAATCTCAACGTGGAGAAAGAGGAAACGGTACGTGAGGCGGCCATGCTGTGGCTGGAATACAACATGGAAGCACGTTCTCAGTATCTCTCCTCTGTCCTCAGCCAGATTCGAATTGATGCGCTTTCTGAGGTGACCCAACGTGCCTGGTTCAAAGGTCTTCCACCGAATGACAAATCAGTGGTAGTCCAAGGCCTGTATAAGTCTATGCCAAAGTTTTTCAAGCCCAGACTGGGCATGACCAAGGAAGAAATGCTGATTTTTGTAGAGGCTGAACCACCAGCTGAAAGCCACCCAGTTGTGATAGGTCCACGTCACACTGTTATAGTCTGTTATAGTCCTCAAGCGGAGAAGGTCTATAAACTGTGTAGCCTGCCTGGAGACTTGCAGAAGGTTGGGACATTGGTCACCCCAGACAATGATGTCTACATTGCTGGTGGACAGATACAACTGAAGAGTGCACTAGCAACCCACGGCAGCAAAAGCTGCAAGCTGCAGGCTGCCTATTGTTCAGTGGACAGCTTCTACTGGCTGGATGCCCAGCAGAATGCATGGGTGGCGAAAACGCCCATGCTTTACGCTCGCACTAAACCATCACTGGTGTATTGTCAGGGTTTCATCTACGCTATAGGCGGTGATAACGTGGGTGGCGAGTTGAATAAACGCACAGTGGAGCGATACGATTGCGAGCGGGATGAATGGAGCTTGACCAGCCCTCTTCCCTGCGCGTGGAGTTGGAGCACAGCGGTAACTGCTCGGGACTGCATTTATGTCATGACACATGACCTCATGTACTGCTACTTCCCTCGTGCCGACACCTGGGTGGAAATGGCCATGCGGCAGACTAGTCGCTGCTTTGCTTCCGCAGCTGCATTAGGAGATCTCCTCTTCTATATCGGTGGTCTACATGTGGTGGGCAACTCGGGTTTGCGCCTGCCAACAAGCACTATTGATGGCTCCTCTGTTACGGTAGAGATATACGATGTCAACAAAAACGAATGGCGCCTGGCTGCCAACATCCCAGCCAAGCGATACTCTGACCCCTGTGTGCGCGCCATGGTGCTACTGAATACGCTGTGCATCTTTATACGTGAGACGCACTTAAACGAACGGGCAAAGTATGCTCTATATCAATACGACCTGGAGCTCGATTGCTGGTCCTTGCGGCAGCCTGTGTCAGAGCGTGTGCTCTGGGACCTCGGCAAAGATTTCCGCTGTGCTGTGGGTAAATTATACCCGTCCTGCCTTGACGAATCACCCTGGAAGCCACCCACTTACCTCTTCTCCCCTGATGGAGCTGAGGAGTTTGAGATAGATGAGGACATGGTGTCACTGCCTCATGTATAGTTAATGGCATCATCTTTGAAACTTAACCTGTAATTTATCCACTGTTCTGAAAGGTAATTGAGCTGATGGACGGTCTTCCCTTAATGCCTAACATGCTCATGGAGATCAAATATTTAATTGGAATTGGAAACGTTTAATTCAAATTTTGATCCGGCTTAGACGTGTAGTTTTGATCTTTCTCATGGAGTTTGACAACATGAATATTTCATTTCTGTAACATAAATATTTCATTTTCTACAAGTTTGGCATTCTGTTTTAACAATTTGATGGTGTAAATGGATGATAATGCGATTAAACTTTCTTTGGTGGAAAATGGCAACTGAACACCCCGACTTATTAAATTTCTCACTGTTCGTTTTGTCTGGTTCATCTTCCAGAAATGAATTGCTCACCTTTCTCCTAAATGTCAGCAGGGTACAGCAGGGTCAAGGGATTGGTGAGATATTTTCGTACCGAATGTTATTTGATGTTTTGGTTTGCCACTGGTTTGGTGACTTGCTTGACATTGTTGTTGTCGTCGTTGGTCTGCATCTGTATCCTCATAGTTCACATGTTCTCTGTGGTCTTCCTTCTCTTTTGAACCCTTAGAAGGGTAATTAACATTCACAACCAGAAACACACTAGCAAAACCTCAGGGTGCTTTTCCAGCCTCATTAAATAATAATAAAAAAATACCCACACCCACACACCCCCACATTTTGGTTTTTAATTATTTCATACTGATATTTTTAATAACTTGTTATAAAAGAATATTATTGCCTATTCCTGTTGCTTGTGACATTCAGGTGAAGATGGGCCCAAAACATCTGGTTCACATGGACGGCTGTTTTCTGACAGCATTGTTTTCAATAATAGTAATACATTATTTTAAAAAGAAACATCAGTATTCTTAACATCATTTCTTTAATTTTGTAAGCTATAATCACTATGCTACAGTAGTATGCTGAAGCAGGTTTCAATGTTTGGTTTTTGTTCACTGTTTTCTTTCATTGTTGTGCCGGTAACAGACGTCAAGGAGATGTTTGTCCTCAAATCTGAGTTAAGAATCAGATTTGTGTGCTTTGATTGATAGATGTAATTTGCTCATCAAGAGATCTTCACAAAACTTTTGCTTCACCATGAGTTGAATTTAAAGAAAAACATACCAATTTGCAATTTTTTTTTTCTTCCTGAATGTGAAAATGTGTTAATTCAAGCTTGTGTACCTTAAAGCATTTGTGTTCACTGGGTAGAATTTCTTGCCGACAGATGACAAAAGAAGTTTGCATGAGCAGATTTTCTGAATAATTATATTATATTGGGCCCAGACTTTGACGGCTGACAATTTCCTCCTGGTGTGGCTGAGCTTTTGGCAGTTTTAAAATAGGCAATATATAATTACCTATTTATTTAGTATTTATGAAGTCTCTTGTTCTAAAACTTGATGGCTGCATTAAGAGATTGTACATGCACAGTTGCTTGACCGATATGAACGCACACATTGGCCGCCTCCGTAAACCTTACAAACACATTTTTCAGTTGATTAATCACATTGATAGCAAATACATCACCTAACCTATTCGTATGATAAAATAATGTAGAGAGATCTCATTCAGCTCTGTGCCTCAAATTTTACTGGAATGCAGTTGGATGCTATTTAACATGTTTTGCAAATGTTTGAAAAATAAATAACTCTCATCTCTTGTTTGCATATTTACTGTATTCAAACTCAGTATTCAATCAGACTTTCTGAACATCAAGGATCGTCAAGGAGTGGTGTTTCTCTGAAGTTTTTTTCTCAAGATTATGTGGCAAGACCAAAGAACAAATTGTTGACCAATGGCAGAAAAATAAGTAATTTTAATTACTTTAAGTAATTTTTTATCTCCATATTTTCTGATAAAAAGACTAAGGTTTGGACACTTTCTGAAGGCTTCAGTTCAGGGAAAACTCAAAATAGCCTACACTAAGTCCATTTACTGCAGTGCATCACTTCAAAGAAAAAATCACATCTATATACTAAAGTTAATTACATCAATACATCATACTTAGTAAAAGCATTTTTTTTAAAATCTGTCGAGTATCATACATTTATAATTGTCTTAAAAAGTGTTTTTTTATTATAACAAGTATTTGATTATAAGACCGTCTTTGCAACATTTAAAGTTCAAACATTTACTAAAATAAATCATAAAAGAAACATAATGAGCACATCAATAATGACACTTAAATGGTCAAACTGAGTAAAAAAAAACTTGCATAACATGAGTGTGTGGCCTTGTTTAAAATCCTACACAATGTCATTCTGCATATGTACCTTGCACAAAATGCAAAATTTCTTCCATTTATTAGATTAAGGTTATTTTACATTTGCTATTCGCAAATTTGATGTGTACGCAAATTTGATCACTGACGACTTATTTTCTAGTGAAATGTATTTGTTGTACAACATTTAATTTAGGAGTCACACTCATGTAGTCTGGGTAAACCCAGCCTGATCTGCCGGCGATTTGATTTCGCTCTAGCCTGGGTGCCAGCCCGAACCCCGCCCACAACATTTTTTGGACGGGAAGTTCGGTCTGGACTCGATCCATTGTGGAGTAATTATGCTCGGCTCCCAGAAGGCCGAGCCAATCAAATTGCCAGGGCGGGCTTTAATCGATGATGGACAGGCTATCTGCGGTTACGTAACCACCCACGTCATCAAAGAGCGCTTGGGGAGTTTGATTGACAAGCGATCTAACCAATCAGAACGCCGCATCCGCCATTTTGTCCAACAAAGCAGTCAGGAGTTAGAAGATTAACATCGGTGGAGTTAAACTTGAAAAATTGTGCATATTGACGTCTTTCCGCGTTTGAAACAACATTCTCATATTCATTCATGTTTATTTGATGCTATAAATGGACTAGTAGGAAGAGATGATCGGTTCACGAGCCTCTTGAGCTGAGACGCTACAGCAATCTGTCACGATCATGGTCACAACACATTAAAGAGCCACAAAACGGTTTTTATTGTTTGAATTTTTAATAACTACACAGTTTGAAAGCTGGGACTTTGTTTAATATCATAAGTAACCTCTGTCTCGTCTGTCGATGTGTTGTCAGTTTCTTCTTTGCTCCGCGATGTATTTTCCACTCTGTGTGGCGTGACAGCGCCACGGCTTGTCGGACAAAGGGGGACGAGTCTTTGCAAAAGGTCAATTAGTTTACAACAATGATGGCTGTTGAAGAACTGAGATGTGTAGATTCCGCCGTCGCGTCCGTTATAGAAGATATCGACAGCGCATTTATTTTAAAAGAGGAACAGAGGACCGCGATCAAGGCATTTGTCGATGGGAAAGATGTCTTTGCCGTCCTTCCTACGGGATTCGGCAAAAGTTTGATTAATCAGCTGGCCCCGATGGTCGCTAAGAAGAGTTCTGTTGACAACTATGCGTCGCTCAACATACGTCACTTACTCTGTAGCTCTGATTGGTTGTAGGTCTATCCAATTGAGGTCTTTCCTGGATCGGTTGAAATACGCCCCCATAATCAAAGCCCAATGGAGCAGTATCAGACTCATATTCTGACTAGAATTGAGTATGACCACGTCAGGCTAATTTCGCTCGGCAACTCAGTCTGGAAACCCGTGCATTAATTTCTGCTGAGCTGTTACACTTTTGCGGGAACCAATCACAGACTGGCTTATCCACCTTGCTCGCTATTGGCGGGTATAACACGATGACGATAGAGAAGCGACGGCAAGCAGCTTTCAAACTCTATCTGATCTAACGTTACCCGTCACTCCAAAATAACAATGCACAATCACAGTGACGCCTTTTAGGTTAAACATTTACCTTATCTGAGAGAAATGTAGCAGAGCGTTGATCCAACAGTCTCTTCATAAGAAGATTACAAACAGTGATTAATGACACACAATGATTATCTGCTGTTATTTTGGTGGTTTGCTTCACGACGTGAGTACAGGACTCTTTTACTTCAAAGCCCCTTGATGGTAGACAATATCTTTATTATTTGCTCTATATATTTCGTCTCCCTGCTTCTTGAATCTTGCGCCGCCTGAGCTGATTGGAATTCTTTTTGGTTGTCATGACAGTCCGCGTTCATTTACACTGAACCAGAACAGTATCAGAGTCGCCTTTTAAACTCTCGACGATGCTGAATGACTTCTTTAGTTAGCAAACAAATTGCTCGAGTGGGTGTAAATACCGATCACTTTCATGTTTTTTTGCACAACCTGCAGAAATCGCTCGATGCTATTGCTGCTTCTGCAAATCGCGGATCAGTGCTACAAACCAACATAGCTGTCAACATTGATCACTGAAAATAAGGGAGATTTCCCGGAATCCATCCCCAAAATAAGGGATTTTTTTACACGATAATTACGTTGGCACGGGGGACAGGGGGTCAGGACCCCCGCAGTTTTAAAAAGACAGAAATCGACCCCCGTACTTTTGATAAGGGCTGCTTCAGTCAGTCACACTATATCATATTTTACCTTAGGATATTTTCTTTCAAATGAGAAAGAATATTTTCTCATTTTCAAATATTTTCTTTCAAATTTTCATTTTCACGTTTCTATGAGCTTTCGTTCGTAAACAATCAACGGAAATGCGCGATCTCCAAACCATCGAGCAAAGCGTGCTAACGTTTAGGACAGGTCGATGGTATATAAATCATGCCCGAACTTTAGCGTTGTCACTCAAGCCAAACCGCCCATTCAGAAACCGAGAAATTTGAAGGCTGATCTCTCAGGTTGATGCGCAAGCTGGCTTGACTGAAGTTTTCGTGAGGATAGTTTATGGACTGTTTTGATTTCGGTAAATACATCTAGAAAGGTAAAAGCAATGATGGCATCTATAAAAGAGAGATCTGAAAGCGAAACGAAAGTGATATTGCCTCATCCAGTGAGGAGGACGCACGAGAAGAGAACTACGCGTATAACTGCTATGTATACTGTAATACTGCATTTACAATGCTGCTTATCAGTGGCGTACACTTTGATCGTGGCTGAACACCTGAAATATAACTTTGTTTTAAATCAGTGTAATATATTTTTGTCCAAAAATATTTTGGCAGCAGCTATTTAGACTAAGTGCAAATAGAAATATATGCTGTTTACACTAAGCATATAGTAATTAGATGCTATCTATACTTTATATTGGCAGATACTATTTGCACCTCAGTATTTTTGTACATTAACAGAATGCAATATCATAGATTCTATTTATTAAAGTTATTAAATGGATGCTGCCTTATTGGGAGAATAAAAACCCTGCCTACACCTTCCCCAGGCCCTAACCCTACCCAATAAATATTTTTAATATTATTAAGAAGATTGAGTGAATGTAGTTCTGGTGCATGAAGGGCCCCTCAAGAGGTAAAGCCCAGGGGCCTCTGACAGTCTTAATGCAGCCCTGACCAGAGGCCCCGCCTACTGGCTTTCATTTGCCTAAGCTGAAACTTTTATTGAAAGATTTTTTTTTTGTGCAAAAAAATGTATCATTATAAGTGAACCAAGTAACATATTAAAACAATAATAACTCCTTTAAACCCCTGCCGAAAGAATATATGTACTGACATCACAAGTTAACTTATAACGAGAGGTTTTGCAAATTCGCAGCCAAACTGAGTGGCAAAACATCCTGCATCATGACTTGCTTTAGTAGGGAAAACTGTGAAAATAAGAGTAAAACAAACAAATGTCTGCTCCAAATTAAAGGAAGTTGGACTCGATAGTGATCCTTAGAACTGGTGGTCCATGGAAATGACATGTGGCCAGGAATAGGGTTTACAAACATTTAATTAGACGCCAGGGAAATACATAAAGCAAAGCAAAGCCTGTGCACACTTCATCTGCTAGACAACACTAAAATACAATATAGCTAGATCTAAATCTGGATAATCACTTATATAATTGTTACATATTGCCATATCGCCTAGCCCTAAAACTTGTTAGAGCACTAAGGCACTATAGACATAACCATAGGTGGACTCCAGGGTAAGGCTAGAAGCGCTTCCTCCTTAAAAACACATTTAAATAGAATTTCATGAAATAGTTACATGTTGTCTATTATACACATCCAAGCACAATAAATTATTTGTTATTAAAGTGGCTATGTTCACAAACCACTATAATTTGAACAGAAAAGCAAGCATGCTGTATGTGTGATTTGGCATGGCAGCCAGTTCGAATAATAAATAACATTGCCTTACCTAATGCAGCAAAACAAGTTCTCTTTAAATTCTGAAATGAATATATTCCATAGAAAACATGCAAAGAGTGCTCCCTTTATAATCGTTAAAAGCTGTCACTCATCTTAGCCCACATAATGACTAAAGTTTGTTTGTTATAAGTTAACTTATAACGAGAGGATTTGCAAGCATACAAAACTCAGCACTTGACAAAACCTCCTGCGTTTTGAGTGGTAAATGTTGATTACTTAAACACGTCTGATTTGCCATTGCATTCAAGAACTCAACAGATATGTTTGTGATTGGTGACATAGATCAACACAGCAAAAAATGTTGTAAAGAGAAACCTTTGACGCTCTCAGGATTGCAATCACTAAATCTGTTTCACCAATATGCTTTTATTATGGACAAAACTGATCCTAGACCAGCAGTTATTGGAAACTTTTCACTCTAAAAGCAATCAGAAGCAGCAGCAGTCAGTGATTTGAGTGAGAAAATTCCACGCTAGTCCTGAGGAGGGCCCAGCCATACACACGATCTGCCTATGGAAATAACAGTAGGTGTGTTCGACTTTATGAATTTATTACGACTTTCTGTAAATTGTGAAGCACTATACAAATCAGTCTGACTTGACACTTGGTCGTACTTAAAGACTGGATTTGTTAGTGTAATTAAAGTGATTATCTATCTACACCCCTTTGAAAAGTAACATTTTAAACAATCTCTCAATGAACACAAAAACTATTTCCAAAATGTTGACAAGAATAAGTTTTATATAACATCTGTTTAACGTATAACATGAAAGTAAGGCTAATAATATAACTTAGAGAACAAAATTTTCAGTTTTACTCAAATTAGGGTGATGCAAAAATGAGTGCACCCCACTGAAAGTCTCGGGAGCAAAGCTAAATTTTAGACTACAAATGTCTAATTTAACAAGAATTCAACCACAGGTGAGTCTAATTATTCATTACACAGGTGTCCAGCAGACAGTTGACTATAAAAGGGTGTTAAAACCTGTTCCCATTCCATGCTGTCAGCAATGGCACTACATGGAAGAGAAATGTCACAAGACCTGAGAAAGAAAATAATTTCTTTACACCAGAAAGGTGAAGGCTACAAGAAGATCAGCAAAACTTTACTTATCAGTCAGAATACTGTAGCAAAAGTGGTACAAAAATTTTAAAAAGATGGAACTGCAACCATCGCACAGAGACGTCCACGGAAGTTACCACCTGGACAGGAGCGTCTTCTGATGAGAAGGGTTGAAGAAAATCAGCATGCAAGTTCACGGATTGATTTCATTGATGGCATCATTAATTCACAGATGTACTGCTCTATACAGAAAGATAAGATGCTCCCATCACTCCGTGCCCTTGGTCGTCATGCACTTTTCCAACATGACAATGATCCTAAACACACATCTAAGGCCACTGTTGGATTTCTGAAGAAAAACGGGGTTAAAATGATTCAGTGGCTCCTGATCTGAACCCAATCAAACACCTATGGAGAATTCTGAAGAGACAAGTTGAGCATCACTCTCCATCCAGCATCCAGTCTCTAAAAGAGATCATTCTTGAAGAAAGGAAAAAGATAGATGTTGCAAAATGTCAACTTGTTCATTCCATGCCCAGAAGACTTGGTGCTGTCATTAAAAATCATGGAGGCCATACAAAGTACTAGATGTAGTAGTTTTTGCATCACCCTAATTTGAGTAAAACTGAAAAATGTGTAATCTAAGTTATAATATTAACCGTACTTTCATGTTATAAGTTAAACAGATGTTATATTAAACTTAGTCTTGTCAACATTATGGAAATTGTTTTTGTGTTAATTGAGATATTGTTTAAAATGTTACTTTTCAAAGGGGGTGTACTCATTTACACTGAGCACTCTATCTATCTATCTATCTATCTATCTATCTATCTAGAGTGCAGTGTGCTTGCAGAGAGGTTATATCAATATTTTGTTGTGTTGCGTTTGGTGTGGACAGACAAATTGCTTGTCGCGAGAATCTTTTCGCATCATGTCTGGTTAGGACACAGTGTTACTCATGGGTCATTTCCATCAATAAATGAAAATTAAAAAGATTTGTGTAATATTTGTTAAATTGCATTCTCTTTATTGAGTTATATGACTGATCTGAACACAATGTAGGTCCATTTTATGCACAGACTCTATAGTGTCACTGTTTTTTTTATTTGTGAGAAAAGTGGACAGCGACAGCTTTAAATAACACAGGCTAATTGTGACCACAATGTATAATTTTCATATGCCATTAGAGATTATTAGTGTGCTATTTGTAGGAAAAATACCTATAAAAACATTTGGTAACCTGTTCTCAGAATAGACAGGTTTCATGAGTCCCAAAACCATTAACAATCCCATATGGAACACCTGAAAATAGTGGATTTTGTCATTGTAGTTTCATGGTAACAAATACTGTAATAAAAGCATTTAATATAGTATTTGTTTCCATGAAACTACAATGAGTACTAAATCTAAAATCAAGACAGCTGCTCTAATTCTCTTTTTATTTTAAATTTTCTCTTTCTCTATAAAAATCTTCATTGTCATATATCCAAACAACAGAGATGTGTGCAATGTCTGCAGTATTGTCTTCTCTTTAGTACTTAGAAGTACTTAGTCAGTCTGTAGACTGTGGAGATGCACTGACTGCTGCGGTCGGCTGACCCAGCATGGAGAACCAGGACGACATGGCTGATTTAGCGACTGTCAAAGCTCCACCTACTGACTGACCTAAAACAAAATATAATAATAATAAATTAAAGCCAAGCAAGAAATAACTGCAGGAACTACAAAACATGGTGCTCAAAAACAAACAAACAAACAAACAAATAAATAAATAAAACCATTATACCAATAATTACTTAAAAGTTCTAGGATCATAACTAGGATGAACCAAGACCTGTTATATAGCTCATCTGGAAAGCATCACATTCTAATAGATTCTTAAACATTCAAAATCAAATAATTTCCTTTTCCTTGTTTCAGCAACTTATTTCACTGCACACGACAAACACATTGTAAAGCGCCTTGCAAATGCAAATTCTTTCTTTTTTTCTTTTCTTTTCTTTTTTATTTAATTTTCATATTGCAACCTTATGTTGAAATGCTTTGTTTTTCATTTTGTGGCAACTGGCAAGTAGTACGAGGCCGAGGGCCATGAGAACGGGGCGAGGCCAGTGGCACGAGTGTTAATGAGCGTCACTTGCATGCCGCACTGGTCTCTAGTTTCTCACGGAAGAGCTCCAGGAGCATAAAGGAGGATCTCCTCTGAGATACAATTTCATTATCACTCACGCCATGGGCCTCACTCCATTCTCATGGCCCTCTGCCTCATCCTGCTTGCCACACATATAAATATACACTCCGTACCCCATAACGACAAATCAAATACCAGATTTGTGATAACTTAGCAAATGTATTGAAAAACTAAAATAATTACATTGCAAACTTTGATTGGAGTTAACCTGTGACATGATTTGAAAAAGGCACACACCTGTCTTAATGTCATGGTTATGTTCTGTTATGTGGGCTTTTATTTTGTCATTTTGTTCAGTTTCCATAAGTTCCTGTTTCTCCGCTCCGTTTAGTTTCAGTTTCCATAATTACTCATTACTTCTTTGTTAGTTTCCATTGTTATCCATTACTTTCACCCGTATTTCGTTTAGTTTCTTTGGTTGTCCTGTGTTTAGCCCTTAGTTTGCAGTCATGTTTTGTCAGTTCTTGTTTATGGATTATGCGGTTTTGCATTTTCCCTAAGTTTTTTTCTGAGATCTCCGGATTCTTCTGAAATAATAATAAAGACTGTTTATTTTTACTCTTGTCAACTTTGTGAGTGTTTGCAAACGAATACCCCTTTTCCATCAGCACGAACCGGGTGCTAGTTCAGAGCTAGTGCTATTGCCAGTTTGGAGTTGGTTCAACTGACGAGCCTTCTAAGAAGCGGTTTGCCTTTCCACGGGCTAGAGAGCCACTAAAGTGCCAGGTCTTACGTCAATGTATACGTTTCATCTTTCACAGCATCGCTAGAGCGGCAGAGCCAAACCCACCAACCTTGTTTGAGATGCATCCTGATATTAGCTGATATTTCAAGAATGGTGGTCACATTTTGTTGGTCACGGTAATCCTGCCCCAACCCCTGAGGCAAGCGGTTTTTACTTCTAGACCAGCAAAGTTTTGTTACTATTTATGAACCTCTTTTCCTGGTTCAGAGCTGGTGCTTAGGGTGTCGAAAGACAAAGAACTGATATGAAACTAGGCTCTGGCTCTGAACCAGCACTCAAACTGCCTTGGTGGAAAAGGGGTACATGCTGACACAAGAACAATATAAACTACAAAGACAATATAAAGATGTAGTTACCAGCTGTTCGCCTCCTACTCCTCGACCAAAAGGTTTGCTCCCTCAAGGACCACATGAGGGATTTTTTTTTTTAGACCTGGTGTGCCTGACACTATCCAAACCTCTTCCTTTTTGTGCCTTTTTTTAACCCTTTCACACGTGAATTTAAAATATTCTAGCTGACCCCCTCAGTGAGTTTTTTTTTTTTTTTTTTGGTGACCATTATTTTAGAATGTTTGCCCTCATTGTTTCCATGGCAACATGTCATGCATGTCACATAACACACCGCAGCCACAATAAAACTGTATGACAGATGTATCACTATTATTTTGTTTTTCCTTTTTTATTTAAAATATTCACAAACTTGCTTACCATGTCATCAACTATCTGATATTCCGATTCTCAAATATGTGTGAGTGTTTTTTGTCATTTAAAAACCTTTCTAAATTATCTTTATCTTGATCTATAATGTGAGATGGGTGCTGCCATCTAAAGGCCGGAACACACCAAGCCGACGCCGATGAACTAGTGGCGACGAAAGCAGACTGCGGGTTGACTCACATCGGCAGCGTCTGTGTCCAAAGGTGCCAAAGGACACACCAAAGGTGCCAAAGGACACACCAAATCAACGCTAAACAGCTGTCGGCCGAGTTGCACGTCTGTTCTGCGCCTGTGTGAGATGAAATGCCTTTCCGAACCAGCAGGTGGCAGTATCTGAACAGCCTGAACAGTATCTGAACATGGCCCGACGGACCGATGAGCTCCGACGCCGATTCAACATTTCGAATCAGCCGAAAAAAAGCAGACGAGGACCAACTTCAGCTGACGGTGCGGAACACACTGAGAAAACTTAGTCAGTCGACAAACAAAAACTGCCCGACGGCTTGGTGTTCCTGCCTTTAGTTTGCACCACAGTTCGCAGAGTCCTGTCAGTCGAATTTACAGCATGTGAATTTATCGGTTTCTCCTGAAATATATGCAAGTAAGTGTGTGTCTGATATGAATAAACTTTGGTAAATTATATTTGAATGGATTGTTATTGCTGCTTCCATGTGTATTTTACAAATTCTAAATGTATTGTTTTTCTAGTGCTTATGTGTATTTAAACGTCTGAAAAAAAAACATTATGTGGCTGAATACCAGCCTCAACGAGCAGTCCAAGGCACACCTGCCCAGAGAAGGTCCTCGAGGGGATGTCTGCTGGATATTTAGAGTGGGTGATCCTACATAATCCTTTCACCATCTGTGAGGTAAAGGAGGAAGAGCCCCGTGCCCACCATGGACCCAGAGACGCATAAGCCTGCATACCCCACGCCTACTCTCGCTATGGAGTCAGAAACCGCGACCATGTCCATCCTGGAGCAAGAGCTGGCCATCATTTCCATCCTGAGGCCAGAGCCTGCTGCCAGATTCATCCAGGAGTTAGTGCTTGCATTGAAGAGAGCACAGTGGTTTCCACAATTCTTAATGGAAAAGTTCTGGAACAACCAGTACTCTTCCTAGAGTGACTTTTAGACTGGTCAAACTAAACAATCAGGTAAAAAGAGCCTTGGCTAGAGAGGTGACCAAGAGCCTGATGGTCCCATGACCCATAGGCAACTTTGATTGGATTTTATTGTCATTTACTATCAAAATTTTGGATATTAGCATATAGTTAATGAAATAAGATTGCGAACTTCCAACAGTGGTTTCGTCTCGATCAGACAAACGGTTTTGAAGTATTCGCCAAAAAATTTTTTTAAGCGCTAAATTACCACGTTGCACAAACCATAAGGCGAAACCTAGCATGTTTGGTATCGTTGGACTCAACAAGGATTCAGGACACTAAGGAGATGACTCCCGGGAAAATAAGTCAACCACATCCAAAGTTATAAACATATACAGTGGGGAAAATAATTATTTGATCCCCTGCTGACTTTGTAAGTTAGCCCACTTAAAAAAAAACGAGAAGTCTCTAATTTTTATGGTAGGTTTATTTTAATGGGTAGAGACAGAATATCAACAACAACAACAAAAACAAACAGAAAAAACACATTATATAAATGGTTATAAATTGATTAGTATTTGATCAAGTGAAATAAGTATTTGATCCCCTACCAACCAGCAAGAATTCTTCCTCCTACAGATTGTTTATGTGCCCATGTCAAACAGAGATTAGTCCCGTCACTTTAAGAAAGTACTCCTAATGTCAGCTCATTATGTGTATAAAAGACACCTGTCCAAAGAATCTGTATCATCTATTCAAACCATTCCACCACCATGGGCAAGACCAAAGAGCTGTCAAAGGACATCAGGAACAAGATTGCAGACCTGCACAAGGCTGGAGTGGGCTACAAGACCATCAGCAAAAAGCTTGGTGACAAGGAGACAACTGTTGGTGGGGAAATACAGAATAACCATCAATCGCCCTCAGTCTGGAGCTCCATGCAAGGGGTGATGATGATGATGATGAGAAAGGTGAGGGATCAGCCTAGAACTACACGGGAGGAGCTTGTAAATGATCTCAAGGCAGTTGGGACACACTATGCCTCAATGGATTGAAATCCTGCAGTGCCCGCAAGGTCCCCTGCTCAAAAAGTTACATGTACAGGCCTGTCTGAAGTTTGCCAATGAAGATCTAAATGATTCAGAGAAGGCTTGGGAGAAAGTGCTGTGGCCAGATGAGACAAATTGAGCTCTTTGGCATCAACTCAACTCGCCGTGTTTGGAGGGAGAGAAATGCTGACTATGACCCCAAGAACACATCCCTACAGTCAAGCATGGAGGTGGAAACATTATGCTTTGGGGCCGTTTCTCTGCTAAAAGGTACAGGACGACTTCACCACATTGAGTGGCAGATGAACGGGGACATATACTGTAAAATCTTGGACGAGAACCTCCTTCCTTCAGCCAGAACACTGAAGTTGGGTCGTGGATGGGTCTTCCAGCATGACAATGACCCAAAACATTCCACAGAGGCAACAAAGGAGTGGCTCAAGAAGAAGCACATTAAGGTCATGGAGTGGCCTAGCCAGTCTCCAGACCTTAATCCATTAGAAAATCTGTGGAGGGTGCTGAAACTTCGAGTTGTCTAGTGACAGACAAGAAACTTTAAGGATTTAGAGAGGATCTGTAAAGAGGAGTGGACATAAATCTCACCTCTGTTCTTGCCAACAATTTATAAGCTTTATACAATGTATTTTTTTTCTGGATGTTTTGTTTGATATTCTGTCTCTATCCATTAAAATAAACCTTCCATAAAAATTATAGACTGCTCATTTCTTTATAAGTGGGCAAACTAACAAAATCAGCAGGGGATAAAATAATGATTTTCCCCACTGTAAATAATTTTTTCTCCATTAGGTGGCACTGGCTTAAAACTTCAGGCTCCTTCAGGGCATCATGCTGAAGACCCATACAGAGTTTTGTAACGTTAGGCTAATGTGTTCATAAAATACAGCATTTTAGCACAAAATTCAAAATGGCTGATATGTGATATACTGGATATCATTTGACTTGGCATGATGCCCCTAATCTAACAAGACCCATTTTTGATTTTTGGACAAAAATGGACCACAACTCTGCATGTTGCCTCAGGTCATGCTTGTGATGACATGTGCCAAGTTTGTTCTGAATATGATAAAGAGTTGCAGAGATTCAGCTTTATATTTATTTTTACAAGTACTACATAAAATGCGTTTTTCAAAAACAGTTTGAGAAATCGACTTGAATTCCATAACTTTTTGTCGGCATGGTCTGCAGATGATCTGGTTCAATTTTCATGAAAATTGGAGTAACGTCCTAGGAGGAGTTAGAAAAAGTAGGTTTTTCGGAAAATTCAAAATGGCAGGAAAATTTTCATGACTGAAAATGATGTCATAGGGTGCATTTGAATCAGCTTGAGCCAAGGAATCAGGAAAGAATTTTTTTTTCTCACCCTTTTGGTTCAAAAGTTAACATGAGTAAAACTTTTGACAGGGTGTGGTGCTAGAGGGATTGAGTTAGAGACTCCAAATTTGCTATGGAGTTTGCTAAAGTATTTGCACAGTTCAGACTGGCCTCTATCAGTGTGCCAAGTTTCACAACTTTTTAACATATGGTTCTATGGGCTGCTATAGACTTCTAGAGAGGAATAATTTCAATAGGTGCCTATGCACCTTCGGTGCTTGGCCCCTAATAATAATGCTGTATTTTTCTTAAATACTCTGCTTTGCATTTAATAGTGAAATAGTTATTATAATAGTAATATTTCTTATTTTGTTAAATGTTTTTATAATAATAATAATAATAAATATAGCTGCAAGCAGCAATTATGGGGCCAAGCACAAAAACGGCACAAGAAACCAGCCAACACGGCTGGGAGCATCAGACCAACTGCAACAGTGAACAATTAAAGACGTATTAAGATCATTTTAGGCATAAGAGCTGAAAAATTATCAAAAATGAGGATTTACTGGTTCATAACTTTCGACCAAAAGGTGGCGCTGTGTCCAAATTGTTGTGGTATGGTCAGAGTGAGGTGACAATGACACTTCCAAAGTTTGGTGTCAATATGTCAAAGCACTGAAGAGATACAGCTTCAAGAGTCATTTTTGAATCATGCCTCAAATTCTTTGCTCTGGTATACAAAAACGGTTTGACATATGGACTTGAAATCCATAACTTTTTGTCGGCATGGTCTGAAGATGACACGGTTCAATTTTGGTGAAAATCGGAGCAACAGTCTAGGAGGAGTTCGAAAAAGTAGGTTTTTAAAGAAAAACAATATGGCGGACAGGACGTCTAGCTGACTATGGCAATTTTGATATCTATGTTCTCAGCATGACCCAGGGAATCTACTGAGACCAGTTTCATTACAATCAGTTAATACAGTCAAAAGTTATTAGCATTTTTGTAATTTTGTTATAACTTTTGACCACAAGGTGGCACCGGTCCGAAACTTCTCAGGCTCCTTCAGGGCTTTGTCCTGATGACCCATGCCTATTTATGAATTTTGGTCAAACCCATCAGAAGTTATAAGCAAAAATAACAATTTTTCATATCTCCACTCCAGTAGGTGGCGCTGCGCCGAAACACTGTATGTTGCCTCAGGTCATGCTTGTGAAGACACATACCAAGTTTGGTCTGAATATGTCAAAGCATTGTAGAGATACAGCTTCAAGAGTAATTTTTGCATCATATCTCAAATTCTTTGCTCCGGCATACAAAAACGGTTTAACATATCGACTTGAAATCCATAACTTTTTGTCGGCATGGTCTGTAGATGATACAGTTCAATTTTGGTGAAAATCAGAGCAATGGTGTAGGAGGAGTTCGAAAAAGTAGGTTTTTAAAGTGAAACAATATGGCGGACAGGAAGTTCAGCCGACTATAGCAAATTTGATATATATGTTCTCAACATGATCCAAGGAATCAACTGAGACCAGTTTCATTACAATTGGTGAATACAGTCAAAAGTTATTAGCATTTTTGTAAATTTCATAATCACTTTTGACCACAAGGTGGCACTGGTCCGAAACTTCTCAGGCTCCTTCAGGGCATTATTCTGATGACCTATACCGAGTTTCGTAACGATACTTGAATGCGTTCATAAAATACAGCACTTTAGCACAAAATTCAAAATGGACGACGGCCAAAATGGTTGAAATGGGAAAATTGGATATCATTCGACTCGGCATGACTCCCTGAATCCAACGAAACCAAAGTTATGATTTTTGGACAAACCCATATGAAGTTATAAGCAAAAAAATCCATTTTTCATATCTCCACTCCAGTAGGTGGCGCTGCGCCGAAACACTGTATGATGCCTCAGGTCATGATTGTGATTACACGTACCAAGTTTGGTCTGAATATGATAAAGCATTGCAGAGATACAGCTTCAAGAGTCGTTTTTGCATCATGCCTCAAATTCGTTGCTCTGGTATACGAAAACATTTTGACTTATCGACTTGAAATCCATAACTTTTTGTCGGCATCGTCTGTAGATCATACATTTCAATTTTGGTGAAAATCAGAGCAAAGGTGTAGGAGGAGTTCGAAAAAGTAGGTTTTTAAAGAAAAACAATATGGCGGACAGGAAGTTCAGCCGACTATAGCAAATTTGATATCTATGTTCTCAACATGACCCAAGGAATCTACAGAGACCAGTTTCATTACAATTGGTTAATATAGACAAAAGTTATTAGCATTTTTGTAAATTTTGTTATAACTTTTGACCACGAGGTGGCGCTGGTCCGAAACTTCTCAGACTCCTTCAGGGCATTGTCCTGATGACCCATACCAAATTTATGAATTTTGGTCAAACTCATCAGAAGTTATGAGCAAAATAAAAATTTTTCATATCTCCACTCCAGTAGGTGGCGCTGCACCGAAACACTGTATAATGCCTCAGGTCATGCTTGTGATGACATGTACCAAGTTTGGTCTAAATATGTCAAAGCATTGTAGAGATACAGCTTCAAGGGTAATTTTTGCATCACATCTCAAATTCTTTGCTCCGGTATACGAAAACGGTTTGACTTATCGACTTGAAATCCATAACTTTTTGTCGGCATGGTCTGAAGATGACACGGTTCAATTTTGGTGAAAATTGGAGCAACGGTCTAGGAGGAGTTCGAAAAAGTAGGTTTTTGAAGAAAAACAATATGGCGGACAGGAAGTTTAGCTGACTATAGCAAATGTGATATCTATGTTCTCAGCATGACCCAAGGAATCTACTGAGACCAGTTTCATTACAATTGGTGAATACAGTCAAAAGTTATTAGCATTTTTGTAAATTTTGTTATAACTTTTGACCACAAGGTGGCGCTGTGCCGAAACTTCTCAGGCTCCTTCAGGGCATTGTGCTGATGACCCATACCAAGTTTTGTAAAGATACGTTAATGCGTTCGTAAAATACAGCATTTTAGCACAAAATTCAAAATGGCCGATATGGGAAAATTGGATATCATTCGACTCGGCATGATTCCCCGAATTTATGATTTTTGGACAAACCCATCAGAAGTTATAAGCAAAAATACCCATTTTTCATATCTCCGCACCAGTAGGTGGCGCTGCGCCGAAACACTGCATGGTACCTCAGGTCATGCTTGTGATGACATGTACCAAGTTTGGTCTGAATACGATAAAGCGTTGCGGAGATACAGCCTTACTTCTGTTTTCGCAAGCACTACGTACAATTCGTTCGTGAGTATTTCGAAAACGGTTTGAGGAATCAACTTGAATTCCATAACTTTTTGTCAGCATGGTCTGAAGATGATCTGATTCAATTTTCATGAAAATTGGAGTAACGGCCTAGGAGGAGTTCGAAAAAGTAAGTTTTTCAGAAAATTCAAAATGGCGGAAAAATTTTCATGACGGAAAATGACGTCATAGGGTGCGATCGATTCGTCTTGACCCAAGGAATCAGAGGAAAAAAGAATTTTTCTAGCTATGTGTTTCTAGCCCTTATGGTTCAAAAGTTATTAACATAAACATAAGTGCAACTTTGGACAGCTGGTGGCGCTAGAGGGATTGAGATAGAGACTCCAAATTTGCTGTGGACAAAGGTCAGACTGTCCTCTAACTGTGTGCCAAATTTCACAACTTTCCCGCAAGCGGTTCTATGGGTTGCCATAGACTTCAAGAGCGGAAGAAGAAGAAGAAGAAGAAGAAAAAAAAAAAAAAAAAAAAAAAGAACGCCAACAATAACAATAGGTGCCTCCGCACCTTCGGTGCTTGGCCCCTAATAAGCGTACGGAACGCCAACAATAACAATAGGTGCCTAAGCACCTTCGGTGCTTGGCCCCTAATAATTAATATAAATTCAACCTTTTTGGCCAAATTGTGCAGCCCTACAAGCAAGCACAACAAACCTTGTGTTCTGATACTGTAGCCATCACTGCAACACTTCACCAGCTTTATGACAGAGTGGTCAGATTGAAAGACACAGCCAAGACAATGCACATGGCTTAGGGACAACTTGGAATGTTCTTGAGTGGCTCAGCCATATCTTGAAGGTGAACCCAATTAAGACCTAAAAATGGCTGTTCAGTGATGATTCAACCTCACACACTAAAAACATATGTAGAACAGTTCATGTGACTACAGTGGTTCAACCTTATGTTATGAAGCGACGAGAATACTTTGAAGCTTTACGAATCATTTGTTTCGAATCAGTGGTTCGGAGCGCCAAAGTCAATTGGTTTCAGTAAACGAGGCATCACAAGTGTTTCGAAATTTCAATAGCTCACGTGACTTTGGCAGTTTAATGCGTGATCCGAACCACTGATTCGAAACAAAAGATTTGAAAAGCTTCGAAGCAGTGTTTTGAAATCGTCCATTACTAGATATTGTTGAAAAGTCATTATTTAGTTTTTTTGGTGCACAAAAAGTATTCTCGTCACTTTATAATATTAAGGTTGAATCACTGTACTCGCATGAACTGTTTTAAATATGTTTTTAATACATTTCTGGACATCTGAAAGTGTTAATTATCTTGCTGGCAATGGAAGCCTAACTGAGCCATCAGATTTTATCAAAAATATCTTAATTTGTGTTCTGAAGATGAACGAAAGTCTTACAGGTGTAGAACGACATGAGGGTGAGTAATTAATTACATAATTTTCATTTTTGGGTGAACTAACCCTTTAAGGGTTTGAATACTTGTGCAATGTAATTACTACGGTTTTGGCTTTTTAATAAATTTGCAAAGTTTTCACAAATCTGTTTTTTGCTTTGTCATGATGGGCTGTGAAGTGCAGATTGATGTGAATAAAATTAAGAATTTTAGCATAAGGTTGCAACATGCAAATTGTGGGGGAAAGAAAATGCAAGGTACAAATACTTTCACAAGCCACTGTACATGGCATGCACTACATGCACTATGAAGGGGGTGGCTGTTTATACAGCTGGAACAGATGGTATGCAAAATAAGTTTCATGTGAAATAAGAAAGAATTAACAAGTGAACATTTTTATTCTATTGTTAATCTTACCAACAGCTTTTCCTGTTTGCACGACACTTCTGCTCGTTGACATCACAGCATTCCCGATTTTCTTTCCACGCTCGCTGTTCTGCATTGAACTGAAATAACAGGAGTGAGCTATCACAAAAACTTTACTTTAATTTTACAATTTCTTGTACAATGATTAACCCCTTCTGAGACCAAGCTGTCGTACGTGGGGTTGCACTAATATACATCTATGCTCCCTCCTGCCTCCTACCAGTGAACAAGCTGACCCTGGTTGTTCTTTCACAACAAAGCACAAAGTAACTTTTCAGACCCTTTAGTGTCTCTGTTCTTCTCTGGTGGAATGAGCTGCCAACATCCATCCGAACTGCTGAGACCACCACAACTAATCCACAACCATAAACAAAGCACTTACTATAACCCCAATTAAAAAAAGCGTCCCTTCTGTTCTAGCTTTTATATTCATAGAGTATACTTTAAATTTGCCAGCGACTACTATGAATATTGCTGCTCTTATGAAAATTGCCTGTGATGTTCCTTAAAATTGGCTGAAAATTGATTGTGATGTTCCTGTGATTGCCTGTGATGTTCCTTTTCTAAATTGCTTTGAAAAAAAGTCCAGCTTAATGAATAAATGTATGACATAAGCAACTCTGGCTCTATACACATTCATTTCACTTTTGGATTTGTTGTTTTCAAAAGGTCAGGCCTTTAATTCTGAAGAAAAATGTCTGGAACTGTAAAAAGAATAGCCTGTACTGGTGTGCACCGACCTACTTCAAGCTCAGAATATGTGTGTTTACACAGAAAATATGGCAGAATTTAGCGACAATGTTTTAACAATGTCTAGAGATGTGGTCTGAAGTGATTTTGGATCACTGAACTATTGAAAACATATGTTCACCTGAGTAAAAAGTTTCTTGCAGTCTTTGTCAGAATTTTTGTGTATTTTACTGCATTTATTGTACTTTCTACTCTCATAAGCCTTCAAGAGCTTGCTGCGGAGAAGATACCAAATGAATGATGGTGCACAGGATTTGCTTTTATTTTAAACAAATTAATCCCATTTAATATGTGACCTCTGAAAATATAAATTGGCTGCACCATTTAGGTGTCTCATTTTTAGGCAGTCAGTGCTAATGAAATTATAATTTTGGATTTATCTGCAATTTATTTAAGATGACTTTGTAGAGATATTTCACTGAAGTAGTCTTTGTCTGCTGATCAGTGGCAAGAATACTCCAATAGTGGACAAAAGTGATGTCTGTCCTAGGAAAATTTATTCAAATATGAAAAAACTGTTAAAGATTTTGTAAGCATAGTTGTGCTTAGAGTCAATTGTTTTACTTGTGATATCGCAATGAAACATGCCTAATTGTGTGGATATAATTTTTGACCAGGCTGTCATACAATGAAATTATGAACGCATGCAAAAACAATTGACAAAATATTAATAACTGATTTTGTTGTAGTCAACACATGCTTTTTCCGGTGAGGTTTTTGTTTTTCTATGCATTTTTTTATTTGCATAGTAAAATAAAACATGTAGCTGTAGTTTCTTACATCATATTTAAAATATTTTAACTTTTTATAAGTACTGCACATTCATTTTGGATGTCTCCCTTATATTTAACATAAATTAATAATTAAACTAATGTTATATAGACATAGTATATGGATATTAAAACTAGCTTATGAAGGAGTAAACAAGAAGCATAATAGTGTAACACTTACTGTGACAAGCGGATCTTTACATCTGCCACACTGTACTGACCCTGGAATGGATGTCTAAGAACACAGAGTCAATGATCTGAGGTTAAAGTTCAATTTTTCTGTGTTATGGTAAACATTTGTTGAAAATTACATTTGAGAGACACATGCCTCCCTTCGAAAGTTTTTTAAAAATTATATTTGGCACAGTTAAAAACCTCAAAATTATTTGCAAAGTAACAGCCAACTAAGCAGCACATGCTTAGCATGCTTAGATGCATAAAAATGACTTAATTACCAGAAATTGATCAAATGTATTTGGTGAAACAAGGTGCAGGTAAACATGTTTCGCAAATGAACAAAGTTACTAAACACATTTTACTTTATAAATGAGTATGTTTGTAACTATGTTTGTATAATACATTCCTGTCCGCACACGATCTACTGAAGGTAGCTTACATCATGGTTCTTTAAATGTTTATTGTAAATGTGTGACCTAGTGTTCCGAGTTGCTTATATAATAAAGGCCTGGACACACTGGGACGAATATTGCGTACTATTATCGCCAACGTTTAACACCTCGTGACTAAACAAGGGGCGCCAATGTGAGTGTGCGCACCGACGCGAAAAACGGCAGGCGTAAAAGTGATTGAGATGCACGGCACGCTATGCTTTGCCAGTTCTTGGCCACATCAATAGATGTGTATTATTTCTGCATTTTTAAAGTTTTTTTCTTTTACATTCAAGAAATATAGCTGAGAATATCTATTTCATAAATAAGATTATTTGTTCACTTGCACTACTGTCATTGTGACTTATTTGCACTACCGTTTCTGATGTCATATATATGCCATATATGCCATTTTATATCTGCATTTTTATCTTCTTTGACTTTATTAATATCATAAATATGTTTATTTGCCCTACCGTTCAGCACAAGTGCCATATACTGTCAGCGAGTGAATTTGCACACTCACTCTGCGCATTGCCAGTGAAAATCGCTTGTGTATGAACCAGTATGAACACAAAAAACATCTCGGAAAAAGCTGGTGATAAGCACGTGCGATATTCGTCCCAGTGTGTACAGGCCTGTGCACATCTTCCATGTTTGAATAGTGGAGACCGGGGACAGGGCCGGATTAACATAAGGGCTAGGTGGGGCTGAAGCCCCAGGGCCCGCGGGTAGAGGGGGCCCGTGATTGGCTGGAGGAAATGAGATTGACAAGTCATAGGTGGTTGATCTTTGTCTAATAAAATAACAAGAAAAAATGATTGGAAAATGTGCCTGACTGATAAATCCCCGTCCAATCAAAATCACTTTACAATTCGCGCCATATGACATCGCGGGAAACGCCTCTTTGCGTTATGCATGTAGATTAGACAAGCAAGCATTAGACGTTATGCAAGCCTTTATTGCTTGTTCAGCCTCGCTGGTGTTCAAAATGATAAAAAAAGTGATAGTGGTGCGCAAAAAAGGAAAAATAAGCTTGAAAGGGAGAAAAGGGATGCTAACCTTACATCAAAAATTCCAAAACTAACTACTTCGGTTCACATAAAACATCCGAGCCAGTGGAAGACCCCGCGTGCAGCGGCAGCTCACAATTATCTTCACCCACTGCACGTTGAAAAAGGTGAGATAGCAGCTGCATCAAGTTATTATTTTTATTATGAGTTAAGCCCTATTCGGATGGTAATTGTTTCTCATGAAAACGTAAGGTGTTTTCAACATTTACAGGGACGAGTCGATTGATTTTATTGCCGTGGATTCAGAATGTCAGTGTTTTTTTCTCTCATCATCATCACCCGTGTAAAAATCCCAAATTAACTTTCCTACTGTTTTTTGATGAACACCAATGTCGAGTGACTTGTCTCCAATATCTGCCTTTGAAGCACATTTTATCAGTTGCAGTTCTGGTGGCTCCATCCGTACAACTCGACCTCGACACATTCACAACACACGTTAACACAGCGGTAGAGTTACTCACGGAACACTGCAATAATTTGCAATCACAAAAAAGTTCTTTATTTGCATGTGCTTTAAAGCCCTGCCAGTTAAACATGTCATTCGTGTGCTGTTCTGAGATGCGCCTTTTCTGACCCCATACACCCGAAGCGTGCACACACATTTAAGCCTGTCAAACAGTACCTGACTACTGGACTTCATCTTTCGCGTCTGATTGCGCTACAATACTGTCAATTACACAAAAGGTTTACATAAACACAGTTGGTTATGTCTGAAGTTGAGAAAATCGGACGCGTGTAGGTCTTAAAGTGACAGCATCCTTATAGTTAGCATGCGGACCCTTGTCCTTAAAGGGATAGTTCACCCAAAAATTAAAATCCGTAATCACATACTCACTTTCAAGTTGTTTTAAACCTGAATGAGTTTCTTTCTTCTGTTGAGCACACACACACACACACACACACACATGTTTGTTTTTGTGAATTGTGGGGACTTTCCATAGACTTCAATGCATTTTACACTGAACAAACTGTACATTCTATCCCCCTACCCTGCCCCTACCCCTAAACCTAACCCTCACAGGAAACTGTGCAAACTTTTACTTTTTCACAAAAACTCATTCTATATGATTTATAAACCCATTTACATTGTGGGGACCGCTGGCTGGTCCCCACGATGTAGGTGAACTCAGGTTTATATTACATCATGGGGACATTTGGTCCCCACAATGTAATATAAACAAAAGCACACACACACACACACACACACACACACACACACACACACACACACACACAAAAATATTTTGAAGAATGTGGGTAACCTAACAGTTGCTGGTCCCCATTAATTTCCATAGTAGGAAAATAATAATAATGTGGAAATCACTGGGGACCATCAACTGTTTGGTTACCCATATTCTTCAAAATAGTTTATTTTGTGTTAATCAGAGGAAAGAATTATTGTCTACTTTACTTCGTGTAAATAAGAGGCTGCAGTAACTTATTTCTGCTAATTTCTATATTTTTAAAAATAACATTATCATTTTGAGATAAAATGCAAGATAGAAAACCAGATGGACAAATCTCCATCTGAATGCATGAGTTGCACTGAGGTGCAATGCAAATTTATTTTTACTGACGTCCACATGAGAAACAATTACCATTTTAATATGAAAGCAAGGGTTTTTATGAATGCTTTCTTTGCCCCTTTAGATAACGACAGAAATAGTCCAATGCACAATGAAATATTGGTGCCATCACACTGTGGAATGGCAATCAGATGAAAGGGGGCCCTCGGTGTTGCTATAGCCCCAGGGCCCAATGTGTTCTTAATCCGGGCCTGACCGGGGACTGTAACATAATCTGACCAACATAAATGATCAAAACTAGTCACAAGGATGAAATCGCTATCAGACATGATGATCATCCTCTTGAGGTTACAGTAGAAAACTATGTGTAACCATATTAAAAATAAAAATTAAAAAAATAAAAAATGGAGGAAAAAAATGATCTGGTTTAATATTTGATTTGTGATGGAGATTGTTATAAAAATGTTGAACAAGGTAATTAAAAAAAATAAATAAATAATTAATGCATATATTTTTTTGTGTTACAACCCACCCAGCCTTCTGTTACAACTCATGGTAGTGGGTTAGCTTGTAAAACAGCACTCTTTGTACTTGACAGGAACTTCCAGTTAGGAATAACAATTTAGGAATAAGTTGTAGATTTCAAAACAACTAATAGAGAAATACGGGACTATTAATATCAAAGTTTAAGACAAAAAACAGAAAAAAAAAAAAACGAGTTACAAATGTACCACCATCCCCAGTCTCACATATTTTCCTGAATGAGCCAGCTCCTATTTAAAATATGGTTGACAAAATAGTAAGCAGTAGCAGAATGCTAGTATTCTATTCTGATTTGTCTGAGTTCTCATACCCTGGAGTGATCTCTGCCATCGCTGGATGCTTGTTGCTGATCCACAGTCTGTAGTTATGTGTGATTTTCCAGGCGGATGTGAACGCAGCTCCATAATCCGCCAACAGCCGTTCATGATCTGATAACAAACGGTATTCAAAAAACAAACAAAATAAAATCTCACAGTCACAACTACACAACATTAGACAAATACGTGATCCTTGAGTGATGTGTGTTCAGTTGGTAACTTGACCTTGTTAAAGAAAAAAATTACCACTGAATTCCTGGCAGTGGTAAAATGATGAAATTCCAAGGTAAAAATAACAGATGATTTAACGAGATAGTTCACCCTAGTGTTGTTATAATGCCAAACAGTTACATTTTTAAAAGCTTGATATAGGTCGCTATTGACTGACATTATATGGACTAGTGCGAGCAGGACATTTATTAAAGAAAGGAAAAAAAGAAAAGGAAGAAAGAAGAAAAAAAAAAACCTTTTGTGGCCTGAAAAAGAAAGAAGGGCATATAGCATTAGAAAAACAATGGCGTGAGTAAATGATTTAATTTTCATTTTAAGGTAAACTATCCCTTTAAATATATATGTGGCTCAATGGGTAACACTCTCGCCTTACAGCAAGAAAGGTTATGTGTTGATGTTTCCTCTAGGTACTGCAGTTTCCTCCACAATCCAAAGACATGCAGGTGAATTGGAAACTAGGTATGAGTGCGACTGTGCATGTGTCTATGTAGGTGAGTGTTAGCCCTGTGATGGACTGGCCATCCATCCATGGTGGGATATGTTCTAGCATCCCAGTGACCCTACATACTGTAGGATAAGTGGTTTGGAGATTAGATGCGTGGAAGTTTTGCGCTGTATTGTTGGGTCAGTGAATCACATGACAAGTTGGAGATAACAGATTGTCTCCATTTCAACACTCAAAACATTTCATCATATGCACCCTTTATCCATCAATTTAATTACTATTGTTCATTGTTAATTCATGTTCATTTACAATACAAATAGGTATTTTAAAACATTTAAAATTAAATTAACAAAACAAATTCATATAAGTTAAGTGTGTGTGTGTGTGTGTGTGTGTGTGTGTGTGTTGTAATGCACCTTCTTGTAGAGCAGAAGATAACAGAGAGTGTACATATAGGCCAAACTGCGCCCTTATCCACTCGTCTCCACCCTCCCAGCCTGTACCATCCAGAAACACATCCTCTTTGTTTTCAGTGACATGTTTCACCAGATAATCAGCGAATCGCAGATCAGCTGTACTTAAATACAGCATTTTGCGCAGCTCTGGGTCATGGATCTGAATACGGGCTTCATCCACCTGCACACAGACAAATTTAAAACAATTACCTTTCAACAGCTGTACAACATCTGAGAAGATATTTGGTTTAATAGCCACATGGGTTAACTTAACATCTCTCCCTACAAAACAGGCCAGTCTCATATTTCACCCCAAAACCATTAGGAAATAAAAATGTGTATATATTGCATAAAGAAAATTTAAGCCTATTTTAAGGGCCATTAATACCACATAGTGTTTTGCATCATGACATTATTTTTATTACAATTAAAGAAATAGTTTACCAAAATTAACTAAATATTCTGTTATCACTGCTAGTCACCCTTTTCAATGCAATCACAATGAATGGGGACTAAAGCATTCAAGCTTTTAAAAGGATGCTAAAGTACTTTAAAAGCATAATAAAAGTGGCCAAACAATTTGTGCTATATTCCAAGTCTTCTGAAGCCATACTGTAAGTTTAAGTTATTGTTCACTGAAAATCTTCAAATAAGCCCAATATATACTTTGCATCTTTATAAAAAGAAATAGTAATACTGGAGTTGCTTTAAAGTGGGTTCCTCCAAAATGGGAAAAACACACACACTGGGGTGGGGAGACAAGATGCTCTTTTTATTTTAATGGATGGCTTCAAAATACTGAATAAACTTCCTTTGAAACAGCTTATCACTTATTTACAGCCTATTTACTTATTTTACTTATTTCCCCATAATAATTACACCTCTGGTAATGTCTGATTTGTTGATGAATGATTTTGAATCAGATCAATTTTATTTGAATCAGCAGTTAACAGTTCACCAGAGGGGAAACATCAGTGAATAACAACTTAAATTTCTGTCTGATTTTCCCCCCACAAAACTACTAGATAGCTTCAAAAGACTATAAGAGAACTATTCTATGTCCACTCCATTCTACTGAAATTGTATGTCTGAGGAGATGATTTTATGCACCTGCTATATTGGCTGTAGTATCTAATATAGCCAAACCCATCATTTAGAAAAGTGTCTACTTTTGGCCATATATATTATTTTACATCATTTATAATGTCTGGACAGGATGATTTTTATGACTATATTACATTAACCTTGAGAATCATCATTGAGAATAAAGAGAATTACAATCAAAAGTAAAAAACCCATACTCATTACAGTAATGAGACATATTTTCATGACAATCATGTTTAACTGTCATGAATATAATGATACAATGCAAAAAAAAAAAAAAAAAAAATACACTGAACACAGTGAAATATTGGCTGCACACATTCTTGACAGGCTTTGTGAGATTCACCAAATAATATCTTATATGTCAGCCTCCATAATTAGTGTGATTACAGAAAAAAGAGAAAAAAGTGGATGGACTCACATCCACAACGGCATCACTTAGGTGGCGCTGTTGACGGAAGAGAATGTTGGTTGCTCCAGCAACAAAACCTCGAACACTTATGTCTGATAGCAGGTGGTGCTGTTGGAGTGCCATGTATGGCATGCACAGATAACCCTGGAAAAAGGGCGAAGAAGTCAAAAGGTCATGCAAATCATACTTGCATGTTTAATCCAGTGGTCAGGGTTCGGCTGAGCATTTATTCCCTGTTGGTAGAAGTTCTAACTACTTTCTGGAGTAAAACACATCTTTCTGCATTCTATTTCTTGTTGAAATTGTCAGTTACTAAACTGGTACTCAATGTGCACATTTTCTTACATTTTGACTTCATGAGGGGTTATTCTTGTGTTGCTATTTCATTAAATAGCATATTGTATATAAATGATTAACTAATTTTATTGGGGTGATAAAATAATAAATTAATATACTGTGATTCTTGTTCTCATGACATTGCATCAGTATTTTTAATAAATATATTTTTATTTATCAGTATGATCACATAATTTCTGACTTCCATCTTAACATTTGTGCAGAAAAAATTCTGGCAAGAGTGCATTTGCTGCTACCAAAGGTAGGGTTAGGGTGGGTGTTAGGGTGAATCTTGTGAGAATTTTGCAGCATAACAGGTATTACACAAAAATAGAACTGTTGACATATTGGGCTCTCTCGCACCGCATGTCTGTGTCATTTCAATTGCGCTCTCTCACATATCTGACTGTGTTTTAATCGCAATCCAATTATGATATTGTGATGTCCTCGTATGGCAGTGCCAAGCATTTTGTCCTCAGTGGCAACACAGGTAAGTACATTTGTTTCTAAATCCTACCGTGTGTTTGGAATTAATGTCAAACCAGAGTTAAAGGGTTAGTTCACCCAAAAATTACGTTCCAAACCCATAAGACCTCCGTTCATCTTAGGAACACAGCTTAAGATATTTTAGATTTAGTCCGAGAGCTTTCTGCCCCTCCATTGAAAATATATGTACGGTAGACTGTCCATGTCCAGAAAGGTAATAAAAACATCATCAAAGTAGTCCATGTGACATCAGTGGGTTAGTTAGAATTTTTTGAAGCATCTAAAATACATTTTGGTCCAAAAATAACAAAAACTACAAATTTATTCAGCATTGTATTCTCTTCCGGAATAGTTAATAGTTATTTAGTTTCCGACACGTGTTGTAAGCCATAGAACAATCACAATAGACTGGGCCTTCTGACCAATCAGAGCAGAGTAGTCTCATGCAAAGGAGGGGTTTAGAGAGACTGAATCTTCAAATGAACCGTTTTCGGACTATTGAGAAATGAGGTGATGATGTGCAATGTATGAGAAAAGTGTTTTTTGACCTTGGATGCATGTAAACCTACTGTAGAAGACCCTCAAAACAAAATTAGGAACCTTTAAAATAACATAATAGGGGCACTTTAACATATTCATCTAAACGCTGTCTGATTTTCACTAGTCATATAATGCTGCAAAGGTATTCCAAACATATTTTTACCCCAATGAGAAGAACTAAAAAGAACATTACTGTAAGTATATCCAATAGTATCCAACTGCATAGCCGCAGGTCCACAGTGCCATAAGTCACAGCAGATTCAGGACAGCAGCACCAGGCCAGCAGTCTAAGACAGGTAGTTCGAGTGGAGGTTATAGAATCATTAAGGTTAGAATTAGTATTGGGGTGGGGTTAGGCATTTGATAGGGTGGAGCTTATAGTTATAGGGAAAAGTTAGGGTTACACCATATCTACAATGGACACGTCCATTAACACATCATGCCGCAGCAGCTAGAAGCTGTGTACACTGGATGCAACAAAGCGACCGTTGCAAATCTATATGTCCTTATGAGAAGTATTGCGAGTGCTCGGAGTACATCATAAATAGAACGAGGCATTAGTTTACTGTCGGGAATTTGTCTAGTCATGTCGCATCCAGTGTAACATCACTGAGTTTAATGGCTTCTATTGTCTTTTGTCGTGTCGCATTGCTCCGCTCATATCCGGTGTAGACACGGTGTTAGGGGTGGGGGCAGGCAATCATCAGCTCTATCCAAACTTCAGGTCTGAGACTGCCGGCGTAGTACTGCTGTCATAATGGCTTGCACACCGAATACAGTCAGGTCCATAAATATTGGGACATCGACACAATTCTAATCTTTTTGGCTCTATACACCACCACAATGGATTTGAAATGAAACGAACAAGATGTGCTTTAACTGCAGACTTTCAGCTTTAATTTGAGGGTATTTACATCCAAATCAGGTGAAAGGTGTAGGAATTACAATAGTTTGTCTATGTGCCTCCCACTTTTTAAGGGACCAAAAGTAATGGGACAATTGGCTGCTCAGCTGTTCCATGGCCAGGTGTGTGTTATTCCCTCATTATCCCATTTACCAGGAGCAGATAAAAGGTTCAGAGTTCATTTCAAGTGTGCTATTTTCATTTGGAAACTGTTGCTGCCAACTCTCAATGTGAGATCCAAAGAGCTGTCACTATCAGTGAAGCAAGCCATCATTAGGCTGAAAAAAAATTAGCAAAAAAATTTAGGTGTGGCCAAATCAACTGTTTGGAACATCCTTAAAAAGAAAGAACTCAGCAACACCAAAAGACCCGGAAGACCACGGAAAACAACTGTGGTGGATGACCGAAGAATTCTTTCCCTGGTGAAGAAAACACCCTTCACAAAAGTTGACCAGCTCAAGAACACTCTCCAGGAGGTAGGTGTATGTGTGTCAAAGTCAACAATCAAGAGAAGACTTCACCAGAGTGAATACAGAGGGTTCACCACAAGATGTAAACCACTGGTGAGCCTCAAAAACAGGAAGGCCAGATTAGAGTTTGCCAAACAACATCTAAAAAAGCCTTCACAGTTCTGGAACAACATCCTATGGACAGATGAGACCAAGATCAAGTTGTACCAAAGTGAGAAGAGAAGAGTATGGAGAAAAAAAGGAACTGCTCATGATCCAAAGCATACCACCTCATCAGTGAAGCATGGTGGTATTATCATGACGTGGGCATGTATGGCTGCCAATGGAACTGGTTCTCTTGTATTTATTGATGATGCGACTGCTGACAAAAGCAGCAGGATGAATTCTGAAGTGTTTCGGGCAATATTATCTGCTCATATTCAGCCAAATGCTTCAGAACTCATTGGATGGCGCTTAACAGTGCAGATGGACAATGACCCGAAGCATACTGTGAAAGCAACCAAAGAGTTTTTTAAGGGAAAGAAGTGGAATATTATGCAATGGCCAAGTCAATCACCTGACCTGAATCCGATTAAGCATGCATTTCACTTGCTGAAGACAAAACTGAAGGGAAAATGTCCCAAGAACAAGCAGGAACTGAAGACAGTTGCAGTAGAGGCCTGGCAGAGCATCACCAGGGATGAAACCTATCGTCTGGTGATGTCTATGCGTTCCAGACTTCAGGCTGTAATTGACTTGCAAAGGATTTGCAAGCAAGTATTAAAAAGTGAAAGTTTGATTTATGATTGGTAATCTGTCCCATTACTTTTGGTCCCTTAAAAAGTGGGAAAAGTGGGCACATATACAAACTGTTGTAATTCCTACACCATTCACCTGATTTGGATGTAAATACCCTCAAATTAAAGCTAAAAGTCTGCAGTTAAAGCACATCTTGTTCATTTAATTTCAAATCCATTGTGGTGGTGTATAGAGCCAAAAAGATTAGAATTGTGTCGATGTCCCAATATTTATGGACCTGACTGTAGTTATAGGAACTTAGTTACTTAGGGAATAGAAACTCTGAAGTGGCAGACAGTGGCGTCTTTTACAAACGCTAAAAACCGCACAATGCCGTGATCGGAGCTGTGTTTGTTGTGTGTCGAGGGTCTTGTGATAACGGAGATGGAACGCAAGCGCATAATTTACAGAGACACATCAGTATCACCATAAAGTATACTACGGGGGCTAAAGAACAAAAGTGTTTTACCAGATCAAATTAAATTTTTAATGTAACCTTTAACTCTTAATTAATATTCAGTTTTTGCAGAACTTGACATGAGATGTGAAATGTGTGATTCTGAGGAGCCATGTAAAATGTAGTGTCCACTGGGCAATAATGACCCTATAATTGGCAAAATCAAAAATGCAAGTGTATCTTCAGTCATTCTCCCTATTGTTTTAAAAATGTACAGAGCATTGTCTATTTCTCATTTAGACAGTTAGCATATTTTATAACCTTATAGGCTACAATCAAAATTCTGAATTCTTTGAGTTAAAAAAAAAGAAAACTTCTATGACTTTGAGGAAGCATGCAAAATTAACTGTTATAACAAATATATTCATATAATAACTAAGATTATAATAACTGAACTTGCACAAGTGTAGATTTTTACTCTACAGAGTATGGTGAATATGGCTTGTGTCTTGTGTGCACACCTTTGTAAAGATAGCGAGTGGTAGTCCATACTGGTCTTCTTGGAGTCCAGATACAAGGCCTGAGGTCAACGTTCCCTGTCCTGTGGCTGATTGTGGCTGTACTGTTATTGGCAGCCCTGAAACTGTGTCAAACATCTCTGAATGATCTATGTCCACTTTCTCTTCCATCTCATCCATCACATGAGGCTCCAGCGTCTCCCATTCACACTCTGAGGAGTCCAGCAAGCTTCCTGTGTGAGGCTGAAGGTAGTGTGTGTCCAAAGCAGTGTTACAAGGCTTTGATTGATCCGGCTGGTCACTGACATCATACCTGCACTCAAGCTCTTTTGGTATGTCAGTAATATCTGTAGCAGACATGCAGAATGATTCTTCGTCTGCAGATATGATTTCTGGTGAACTGAAGTCCTCCGATACGCTCCTCCGGGGCTGATAGTGAGAGGAATCTGCTAGCCCATGCTCTATTTTACCTGAAAATAAATACATAAATAAATAAGTCACTTTATAAAACTTAAGAAAAGATAAGATTGTTTCACTATTTTTAATGTTGTATTCAGGGGTGGGTCTATCTGGAATAGATGTGTGGTGTCTTGACAGGCTAGAGCTCAGATATCTTTCACAAAATAAAAGTCACTTTAGATAATTAAGATTGACCAAACAATGCGAGCTGCTGCAGCATAATCCAGTCAATTGCTGGTACTAAGAACAAGTGGTTCCCAAACTGGGGGGCTGGGTACAAAAACTAAATGCTGAGTATTGCCATTTATTTAATTCTACCTCATATTAAAATTACATTAAAACTGTGTGTATTTGAAACCTACTGCATCCATACAAGCAGCATATGATAGGTTGCATGCAGAGTATGATGCCTTAGCAAATCGTGCTACTTTACTGCCATTCTCGACAATGTACCTTTGTAAAAATGTTTTTTTTGTTTTGTTTTATTTTTAATGTTGAAAATATTATACTAGCAAGAATGCAAATTTTCCAGTTCAACAAACAAAATGGTAATATTACGTGATGTACATTTCAAACACAGCATTTGTTAGTATTGTTTTTGCTCTATTTTGAATTGAAATAATAGTTCCAACGAAAGCCACAGCAGAACTGCAACACACAGCAGTGTTTCGTGAATGAATCATCCATTCATAAAAACTGCTACTTGCTTCAGTGTGAATGAATGACTCAATGACTCACTCATTAAGACAGTGACTTACCGCCACCTACTGGCAGTTTTAGTCTAATATTTAAAAGTATCACTTAGTTTTTACCATCATTACATATTTCTCTATTGAACATTTTCTTTTTTTATTTAAAACATTATTCATTTTATAAAGGTATTTATAAAGGTGAAAAAATGCAACGGAAAATCACTTTAAGGGGGCAAAAACGGTCCCTTAATGGAAAAGGTGTGCCTGCAGTCTAAGTGAGTGGTACCAAAGTCCCTTTCAAGGAAAGTCTGTTCACTTGGGGGTCATATTTGCAATGCCTCCGGGCAGCTATTTTGGGCATCCAAGACCATGTCCTATCTATTTGAATTGGGGAATCCTGAAATCTCAAAAACTGCTTGGCAAACTCACAACAAATAACATATTTCAAATCAGCAACAAAATTTGACATGAACTGTCTCATAAATGTTATTTATTATGCTCAATAGCATTAAAAAAGCTTATTTTTCAGGCTAGATGAT